>NC_091987.1:122540111-122582255 GCF_044704955.1 Pristiophorus japonicus | reverse complement strand
GTAGGAAGTCTCAAGTTCAGCAGCCATTCCCGACGGCAGCGGGGGGAGGCCGTCAGGAAACGACTGCCTCAACTTTCTGAGGCTTCCTGCAGCCTTCTCACTGCAGCAAGAAGCCTCAGTGCTGATGTGCTGTTGGCAATGTGCTTTTATTAAAAAATGTTCAAAAATTAAACAGCTACAAAGAACTACAAAAATGACCGAGTGCCAATGTTTCCTTCACAATGTGCGTGTGCGAACGCTCCAACGCACACGCGCAGGGTTGCCGGCAGGAAAAAAACTAATTTAAATGGTACCCGCCCCCTCCCACTTACAAAA
This sequence comes from Pristiophorus japonicus, assembly GCF_044704955.1. Classification (NCBI taxonomy): domain Eukaryota; kingdom Metazoa; phylum Chordata; class Chondrichthyes; family Pristiophoridae; genus Pristiophorus; species Pristiophorus japonicus. The sequence goes on along the minus strand of NC_091987.1, from coordinate 122,581,940 downwards.
TCGGCGCGAGTGGTAGGCTCCGCCCCCTGGGCGCCACGCCAAGCAGACATGGAGCTGCAGGGCGCTCCAGAATCGCGCGTTTTTTTCGGCGCGAAAAGCGGGCGCCTAGCTCAGAGGGGCGCCCGTTTTATAGCGTGTGGAAACTTGGGGCCATAAAGTTGAGGTCATCCAAAACTGTCCTGCCCGTATCTAACTAGCACCAAGTCCAGTTTACCCATTACCCCTGTGCTCACTGACTTTTATTGGCTCCCAGTCCTGCAGCACCTTGATTTTAAAATTCTCATCTTTGTTTTCAAATCCCTCCGTGGCCTCGCCCCTTCCTATCTCTTCCCGCCCTACAACCATCAGATCTCTACACTCCTCCAATTCTGGCATATTGCGCATCCTCAATTTTAATCGCTCCACCGTTGGCGGCTGTGCCTTATGCTGCCGAGGTTCTAAGCTTTGGAATTCACTGCCTAAACCTCTCAGCTTTGCTATCCCCCCCCCTCTCCTCCTTTTTAGACGCTCCTTAAAAGGTACCTCTTTGACCAAGATTTTAGTCATTTGTCCTAATGTCTCCTTATATGGCTCGGTGTCAAATTTGTTTGCTGACACTATGTAAATGCAAGTTGTTGTATGTCTGAAATTAACCAATGTTGGCTCTCCACATTGTAGTGTAACTGTTATCTCCAGTGTTGCACTTGGCAAGCAAATCCATGGCATGAATAGTCAATGTGATTTGTACTAGTTTCAATTGCCTAGAGGGATTGCAGGAGTTTTCCAGTCTCTTTCTCTTTCCCCCCCCCCCCTCCCCTATTGTCCTTGCTTTGATCTGGTTTTTATCCTCGTGCAGGAAGACTACATGGCAGCTAGGGAGTCTATTGACCTGATGCATAAGGCATCAGAACTATATGGGACAGGCTAGATGGACCAGCTGTTTTTTGTCCTGTAACATTTTCATATGTTTATATGAAAGAAGAATGCAAGCTGCTTTCACAAGGCATAGCCTTCAGCAGCTGACAAGAGTTTCATGTTTCAGAACAACTTATCCTGCAAGGTCTAAATGCATAAGTACCTTCTTGTCTCCGCTTTACTGCCTAAGGTCCACTTAGCGCTATGTTTCCATTCTTCTGTGTTCTTCCATCTTCCCTCATCAATCAAAAGTTGAGGAGAGACAAGAAGATGCATGAAATCCACAATGTTGTGCACGATATCTTGCCTCAGTGCTGAGCGCCTCTGCGTTTATTTTGCTTAATCCTACTTGGCCTCTTGTCAACAAATAAGTGTCTTGCTATGCAGTGCTATTTGAATGTTTACATCAATGTTTGTGTATGTTCCTGCAATTACTTTGTGATGCAATAAGCAAAGGAACCTGCGACTCCTCCCCATCCAGACTGGCCTACAAGTAACTAATCCACATTCCGTTATGATTCCTAGTGACCTAGCAATCCACTTGATTGTAAAATAATTACATGGCAATTAAGGATGGTCAATAAATGTGGCCTTTCCAGCATCCTGCACTTCCCAAGAATATGGGGGAAAAATAAATGCTATTCCCCTATTGCCCCCTCCCTCCCCCCATGTTTGCAGACAGTCATTGGCTCACTATCTGTCTACTCATCAATTTCTAAATTCTCTCCTCACCCACGAATCCCTTCCGGAATTCGCTGTTCCCTACCTTTGCAACCCTTCAAGCCTATGTTCCTAATGTGCCCTCCATTCTTCCAACTATGGCCTACTTTGCAACCCCCTTATCCATTCCAGTCTCGACTGCACAACCTTAAGCCATTTGGCCCAACATTCCAAATGCTCTCTGCCTTGCTTATCACTCTCCCTCCTTCAAAGACTTCCTCAAAACCAACCTCTTTGATCTTCCTTTTAATCACGTTCCCTAATCCTTCTCCTCTCTTCTCTTCTGTTCTGGTTACTTTTGTCTCTGAAACTCTGGGACTTTCTACTTTTGGTTTAAAGGCTTTGTGTAAGTGGAGGTTCTTGGTCCCAACCATCTGTTTGTTTCTAAACAAATTACTCTGGTATCTGCAGTTAGTAACAATTCTATTGTGCTATAAATTGACTTGCCATTTTTATATGGATGTGGTCAATTATAGCAAAACTTCAACAAATCCTTAATGCACTGAAGGGTTAGATTTTTGTCCCAAACATTTCCACATTTTTTTTTACATTTGCATTACAGTCTGGACTAATTAAATCTGTTTTACTATACAACCCAAATTATATCCATGTTCTCTCAAGGTTATGTTCACTGAAGAGGATGTAAAGTTTTACCTTGCAGAGTTGGCACTTGCTTTAGATCATCTACATAGTCTGGGAATTATCTACAGAGATCTAAAACCAGAAAAGTAAGTTTATAATTTTTGACCTGTATTGAGTTTTCTTTGTGTACTTAATTACTCATGCTTTGCAGTCAGTGCTTTGTGCAAATTATAAATGATTGAGCTAAGTTTTGCCTGTGTTTTTTTTAACTAGAATGCGTCTTGTCAGAACTGTTAACTTATTGAAGTTTGTTCGTACTTTTCAATTAATTTTAAATACCTTCCAAGGAATTAAGTGTAATTGTTTTCTTTCAGTATTTTGCTGGATGAAGAGGGCCATATTAAATTGACAGGTGAGTTAATTAATGTTTGTCTTAGCCAGTTTTGTTTCTCTGCTATGATAATGGGTTGGACATCACATAAAATGTAATCCTAAAGTGCCCATGGCTTTCAGGATGCTTTGACCATTTTTTCCTAGAAAGAATTTGGAGGGGAAGTTACTTTTAAAACACTTTTTTAAAAAAAAAAGCAGAGTGCCTTCACATATTTTAAAAAGCACTGAGATGGTAGGTGGTTAAAGAGCTAATGAGTTAAGCTCTGGTGTTATTTCTTCATGGACTGTAAATAATCAGTTTGTTAACCTGCCTCAGCAGTCTACACACCTTGCTCTAATTGTATTGGTGTATTCTGGTCCCTTTTGTGAACATGGGCTTATGAAAGGCAAACATAGATGGTGAAAGCTGAATAAGTCAGTCATACCTTCAAAAGGAGAAGGCAGGGGGGTGATTTAGAGGTATTTTGCATTAAGCCAAACAAGACAATCTACTGAAGTGAGGAGGTATAACATGTTCAATATTTTGTTTAACACAAAGACGAGATATATTGATTTTAAATTAAATGAGTCTGATCATAATTGTTACTGTAAATATTCACTTGCTATGAAGTGAAAATAACTTGACGATTTGCACCTACCTCCCATCATCAACATCATTATCGGCAGTCCTTCAGAATCGAGGACTTGCTTCAACTCCCAAAGTGAGTTCTCTGGTGGCTAAATAGTCCAATGCGAGAGCCACAGACCCTGTCACAGATGGGACAGACATTCGTCGAGGGAACGGGTGGGTGGGGCTGGTCTGCCGTGCATTCCTTCCGCTGTCTGTGCTTGACCTCTTCACACTCTTTGCGTTGAGACTCGAAGAACTCAACTCCCTCCCGGATGCACTTTCTCCACCTCGGGCGTTCTTCGGCCAGGGTCTCCCAGGTGACAGTGGTGATGTCGCACATTACCAGGGAGGCTTTGAGGATGTCCTTGTAACGCTTCCGCTGCCCATCATTGGCTCGTTTACCATGGAGGAGCTCCGCATAAAGCATTTGCTTAGGGAGTCTCGTATCTGGCATGCAAACTATATGTGGCCTGCCCAGCGAAGCTGATCACCAACCTTCCAATCACCAGATGTTTTCTTAGTGGTTTCACCATTCCCTTTCTCTGTAACCTCCTCCAGCCCTATAAACACCTCCCCTGCCCCTCACAAACCATCTTTTCTCTAATCCTGGCCTCTTGTGCATCCCACCGGGGTCCCTTCACCTTGGCGTCTGTGCATTTAGTTGCGTAGGCCACATGCTTTGGAATACCCTCCCTAAACCCATCTACCACCTCCTTTACCTCGCTACCTTTAAAACCCTCCTTAAAACTTACTTTTTTTGACCAAGCTTTTGGTTGCCCCGTTAATATTTTTTTGGATGTTTCTGTAAAGTGCTGTGGACTTTCTTCTACACTGGGGAAATTTTTTTTATATAGGCCTCATGAATGACAATACATTGCAATGAGATGGATTATTATACAACAGCTTGCATTTATATAGAGCCTTTAACAAAGTAAAACATTCCAAGGCACTTAACAGGAGTGTTAACAAAATTTGCCACTAAGTCACTTAAGGAGACATTAGGACAGGTAGACAAAAGCTTAGTCAAAGATGTAGGTTATGAGGAGCACCTTAAAAGATGGAAGGGAGGTTTAGGCAGAGAATTCCAGCGTTTGGGGCCTAGGCAGCTGCCGTGACGTGGGTAATGTTCACCCACGTCACTGGATCGAATGTTTTCACTTAAAAAAGAACAACTCCTAATAACATTCTACTGTGTTCTCATCTTGCAGCATTTACTGGGCCTGATTGTCTCACAGCATTCTGTTTTTTAAAAAAAAAAACAGTTATCTGTTTTATCTCTCTCGTCCAAAAGGGATCAGAGATTTTCCAATACAGTTGATGAGGTGTTTATTGATTGCTACGATGGGCTAACAAATTGCTTATTATTTACAATCTTTGGGGGAAAAAAACCCTGCATTAACCACCTTTCATGTTTCAGGAATTTTTTCCTCTATTAGTATGAATACACTTGGCTTTTTAAAAAAAAAAAAGAAAAAATGGTCGGAAAATCCCAAAACATAGCATTTGTAACTACCTAATCCACATTTATAACTTAATGTTTGTCGATGTTCTTAATAGCCTAATGATTATACTGTTCAAGATTGTAAAGTATAACTTGAGATTTGAATTTAGACAAAATACTGAAAATTTACAATGCTCTTACTCCATATGAGCTTCTGCCCTGAAGAATGCTTCCGAACTTTGTTAGGGATAATGCTGCTCCCATCCTGAAAGGATTAATATGCAGGATTGTTAATTATCAACTTGGGTAAGATTTTTGAACGTTGAGTAATTTTCTCCAAGTTGTAGATAAACTGGATAACATATTTTAAGAACTTTGAATTAAAATCTCTAAATACGACTTTAGTGGGGGGAATAACAATTAAACTTAGAATCAGTGTTCCCTCTAAGCTGCGCACGTGCGTGACCATGCAATAATCTGCAAGGTACTGCGCAGGCTGCTCGCAAGCTTTTTCATCTGAAATACCGCACATGCGCAGAAGCATGCTATGCACAACAAAGACAATTTAGAGGGAACATTGCTTGGAATAATTCCTTCAGTATGCTCATCCGTTTTACCTCTTCCCTCCTTTTCTCAAAAGAGTTGGAATTATTATCCTTGCACATGCTAGTACAGGTGTGACGTCCAAAATCCGGAGTTCCGGACACCGGGCTGATCCATGGCAGGGTCGTCCAGAAACTGGAAAATGTTCCGAAATCCGGACTCCCCAGTCTCCGGCCGCCCTGACCTCTGGCCCAGCCCGGCTTTGCCCCGACCGGCCGATCCCTTCTCGGCTTTGCCCTGACCAACACACCTCCCCCCTTCTTCCTCCTCCCCGACCTCTGGTGGCCCAACTGACCCTACCCCTAACCTACCTACCTCTCTCGGCCCAGGCAAAGACGTTCCGATATCCGAAACGGCCTCTGTCCCGAGGTTTCCGGATTTCGGACGTCACACTATATCAACTCTGACTATGTAAATCTGTCCGTTTAACTTTTTTGTGCTTACAATCCACTTGTTTTATTAAATACAAATGTTTGAGGGGAGTCTGCCTATATTTAGGACACACCTGGTCACACTTTTTCATTCCTTTTTTCTACTTTTCTGTGTAAAGTCAGTTTTGTGGGTTCAGTTGTCTTCCTCTGGAATAAATAGTAAGTTGCACATTTAATGAATTGACAGCAGAAAAAGCACAATTATACAAACGTTGTCCAATATACATAATTGAAATGACGCAAATTATTTTAAAATTAGATTTTGGGTTGAGCAAAGAGTCTATTGATCACGAGAAGAAAGCCTATTCGTTCTGTGGTACTGTGGAGTACATGGCGCCAGAGGTAGTCAACCGACGGGGTCACACTCAGAGTGCTGACTGGTGGTCTTTTGGTGTTCTAATGGTAAGCTTTTTTAACACATCCACATTAGACTTTATTTGCTGTATGGCAATGTGTTCTTGTAAATGATTCACTGTTCTCCCTCAAATGTGGAATACATTTGTTTTATTATATTGTGGATTTTTTTGGGAACCAATTTTCATTTACAAGAAGTACTCAACACTAAGCTTATTTTCTGGAAACTATTTTCTAGTTACTTCCTTCTCTATTCCAAAGTGTGTGTATCATTTTTGTGTTTTAAAAAAAAAAAATTCTCCATCAAATTTTTGGGTTGGTTGGTGTATGGCCTTGAAGTTGTCTTGATGTTTTCCTTTGGCAGTATTAGGGTTTCAAAATTATATATTTTATCAAGTGTTTCCAGGGTGCTGATTGTGTCAGTCCTATCATTCTCAAGATATGGACCTGAACGAGCAGCACTCAATGCCCAGACTGCCTGGGAGAGTGGAGCAGAAAGTTGTAAAGGGATATTGATTGATTGTGGGTGGGCAAAACTGTGGCAGATAAAGGTCAATATGGGGAAGTGTGAGGTCATCCACTGAACCCAAGAAATATAGATCAGAAATGATAACCTAGGAACTGCAGAGAAGTGGAGAGATTTAGGGGTCCATGTACAGAAATCACTAAAGACTAGTGGTCGGTTACAAAAATATATATTTTTAAGGCTAATGGAATGTTGGCCTTTATTTCAATGGGGCTGGAATACAAAAGAGTGGAAATTGTGCTACAGTTCCATAAAGCACCGTTTTAACTGCATCTGGGAGTACTATGTTCAATTCTGGCCTCCACACCACCTTCGGAAGGATATATTGGCCTTGGAGAGCTTGCAGCACAGATTTACCAGAATGATACTGGGGCTTAAAAGGTTATTGCGGACAGGTTGCAAGAGTAGGCTTGTAATTCCCTTGCGTATAGAAGATTAAGGGGTAATCCACTTGGGGCGCCCAAATTTGCCCAGGAGCTGCTCCGTTTATTTTGGAGCAACTTAATTTTTTTTTGGAGTATCTTAAAAATCGCAATTCTGCCCATTTAATTTGCACCAGTGTAAGTGAGTTAGTTAGGATTTTTTTTCATTTTTTTTTCAAAAGGGGGCGTTACCAGTCACTTATGCCTGTTTTGGCCATTTAAGCAAGTTTGGACACCAAATAGTTGCTCCAAACTAACTTAGGCCAGCGTTAGTGGCCCGCACAGAAAACCCTTGCGGAGAGTTAAGAAATCAGCGCAGGTAAGTACATTCTAAAGCACCAAGCACTAAACAAAGCACAAAAATAAGCATTCAATAACAAATAAAAAAATACAAGGGAACTGAGAGGACCTGCACCTAGCACTAAGACTTACAAAGCACCAAGACCAAAATAATAAGCAATCAATCAATAACAAATAAAAACAAAGTAACCTTGTCCAAACTACTCCTACACAGTTCCTTTTAGTACCTTTAGTAGCATTCTTTTGCTGGCTCCTACTTTATTCTAACCAATGGCATATAAATACTCAGCAAAATGTATAGACCAAGTGCAATGCACTTACTCCATCCATTGTGTGGCCTTGTGAACATTGCCAGCATGATTTGTCTCAATGCTTCCCATTGTTTCAGACATTGGACATCTAACCTAACCCTATCTACTTCTTCTAAACTGATTCCCTTGTGGAAAACATCAGCATACTAATCAGCTGCAGGGTTTCACTGACGACCTGCTGTAGTTCTGGTTCTCTCAGATCTCCTTTTACTGGTGTAGCTGGATAAGGCAGCGGGCCACTGATGAGGGAGCCCATTTGGCCAGGGATAGGGGCGTCGCGCTTCGGCCCCTCCCACACAGCCTGCAGAGCGCATTCAGATTCTGGGTGCGAGGAGCTACTGCACATGTGCGCACATTCTAGCGCGCATGTGTAGAGGTCCGGCACTGATTTCAGCGCCGGGACCTGGCTCCGCCCCCCACTGCTTTTGCCACGTCATGCCACACCAAGGCCTACGACGGTCCACAGAGCGGGGAGAATACCAAGGTAAATTTTCGGCACCGTTTTTGGAGTACAAAGTCGGAGCACCTCAGGCAAGTGCGCCGTTTTAACCGGAGGGCCAAATTTTAGTCCGAGGTGTTTAAGATGATTAAAGGATTTGATAGAGAGAGAAACTCTTTCCTCCTAGGTGAATCCAAAACTAAAGACCATAACCTTAATATTGGACCTAGGCAGTTCTGGGATGATGTCATGAAACACTTCACACAAAAAAGGTAGTAGAAATCTGGAACTATCTTCCCCAAAAAGCTGTTGAGGCTAGGCCAACTGAAAATCTCAAAACGGAGATTTATGTTAGTTAAGGGTATTAAGGGATATGGAACCAAGGCAGGTAAATTGAGTCAACATACAGATCAGCCATGATCGAATGGAATGGCAGAACAGGCGCGAGCTGAATGGTCCACTCGTGTTCCTATGCTTCGGCAAAAATTTGTGCAGGAAATCAGGATTCCAATGGACATTAACGACCATTTTGAATTATTTATCCCAAGACTTCTTGAGCTCTCCACTTAAATGCTCTAGGCAGGTCTCCCTTGACTAATGCCTCTCTCTGAGGTAGTGATCTCTCTAAATCGTGTGACAAGCTGTAGTTTCTAACCTGGAAAGGCTCTCTTCATGGTTCCTATAATTCTGCCGCCATCTTCCTGTTTGAAGGTGTTAAGCTTTCTTGTGCTTGATCTTGTTTCATTTGATCAGGTTACTACACTGGGATGGAACTTTTGGTGTTTCATTTTGGATTTCAGATACAATTTCAAGGAATAAGGAGATCTGCCTTTTCTACCCACACGTTATATGCACCACCTTCCTTTAGAGATATGAGGAATTAGATCTATTTTCCGCCAGTTGGATCTTGGAGAATCATGCAGTTAGCAGATGAGTTCTGATTTATGTCTCCAGCAAGCAGATGGATCTTTTCATGGGAATTTGAGATTGTGAAAAGAGATTTGGCACCGAAGCATTTTTGTTATTTCATTCATGCAGGATATCTTCCACTAGACCAGTCCTATTGACTCGTGCCAGTGGCTAGTTACTTTGTTGGGCTATAATGTGATGCAGGTTTATTTTAAATGGAGTTTTACACCTAAAGGAGTATTTTAAAGGAGCTATGTCATGTATTTGAACTCACCGTTTACTTGTATCTAATTTGCTAGACCTACCAGATCCTGTCTAAGGAGTGTATTTTTATAAACACCCAAATGCTGTTACTTTTGAGTTGGATATTCCGTAATTGGATAATGCACTATGTTTAATATAACAGTAAAAAAAACAATTATGAAAGAATTGATTTATAAAGTTTTGTTTAAATAAAAGCAACCGTGCTTTTAGGAGATGCTTGGAATAAGCATGGCAGTGATTCTTTCAATCAAAGGATTTATGCTACATTTCTAGTATATAGCTACTTTAAAAGATCACATTAGTCAAATATGTCGGGTTTATTTCTTGCTCCTTCAATTTATTCAAAAATGGTGCTCACGTAAAATTCTGACTGTACATTCTCTCTCACTCTAGTTTGAGATGCTAACAGGCACCTTGCCCTTTCAAGGGAAGGACAGAAAGGAAACTATGACAATGATCCTGAAGTAAGTAATAAATAATCTGTGTATTTGATTCAGTAAATGCTACAATTTTTTAATGTCAAAAAATTGTTCTTCAGAATGTTTTATACTGCAAAGTGAGGTTTCTTACTCCTTGTATTTTTTCTTGCAGAGCAAAATTGGGAATGCCACAATTTTTAAGTACGGACTCCCAAAGTCTATTGCGGATGCTTTTCAAACGCAACCCTGGAAACAGGCTAGGTATTTATGCTATTACTGCATGATAATTCACCAATGCACAGGCAGTCTAAGGTATTGGGGCCATAATTTGCGGCCCCTATGGGTGTGTGTGGGGGCAGCACAAGTTCCGGGTTTAGGCATGCGCTAAAACCCAGAACTTGCGATCCCTCTTGACAGATCCAATGCATCTGCGGAAAAATGGCATAACAGACGGCGCGTTCTGCCCCGAGAATGCCAGTGAAATTCTTACGCTTGTTTTTACCAGCATAAGAGTTTTTAAAAAACCAGAGAAATAACATTGTCAATTTAGACATGTAAATTTATTTTTTCAAAAATTACATTTTTGTTTTAAATATTTAATTAAATGCCATTTTAATTAAAGTGTAGAGATATTTTGGGGGATATTCCCATTCATAATTATGGGGATTCCATATGTACGGAAACCCTATAAGTATGAATAGGGGTTCCCTTCTGTCATTTGTTGGGCTGGCCCATGTGATCCCAGGGGCGCTTGCAAATCACGTGCCCCTGAGATCACATAGGCCTTTGCCCATGAGTACCCGGAGAGCCCCAGTACTGCAAATCTCGGTATCTCCCGGACCACCAGGTAAGTGGGAATTTTATTTGCGGATCGGAGGCATTTCCCCACGGGAAGCATCCGACCGCAAATTCAGGGCCAATATCTTGATGTATATTTTTCAATACAACTGTTTCCCTCAAACGGTGTAAAGCCATACTGTTGTACAGTGATCACAACATGCATAGTGCAAATTAAGGTGAATTAATTCAAATGAAAACATTTTTTTTAAACACCAGGGATTCATAAAATTACATAGCACAGAAGGAGGCAATTTGACCGATCGTGCCTATGCCAGCTTTCTGAAAGAGTTGCCAGTTAGTGTCACTCCCCTGCTCTTTCCCCATAACCCTGCAACATTTTCCTTTTCAAATTCCCTATTGAATCTGCTTCCACCACACGTTCAGGCAATGTATTCCAGGTCATAACTCACCGTAAAAATAATCTCATCTCATCTCATCTGGCATTTTTGCCAATTATTTTAAATTTGTGTCCTCGGGTTACTGACCCTCCTGCCAGTGGAAACAGGTTTTCCTTATTTACTCTTGTCAAAACGCTCTAACTGAAAAGGAAGCTGATTCTATAAATTTTAAATGGAATGAGGAACTTGCAGGGTTACAGACATAGGGTTCAATTTTGCCCAAAGCCCTTTTTTGGCATATTGCCAGAGTTACGCCCGTTTTTCTAGGCCAGAACTACTACAAAAATAAATGTGCCAAGTTTCCCCGCTCTATTTTTCAAAATTGGCACCGTGCAGCCTGTCCTGTAGCCTCGGGAGGTGGCGCCTACTGCCTGCGCCGGAAAAATGATGCTGCCCTTTCTGCACATGCGCGGGGATAAAAAGGACATTTTTGACGTGATTCCTATGGGTGCGCATGCGCAGTACAGCTCCTGGTCTGCCATTGGCCAATTTTAAAGAACCAATTGTGTGTGTGTGAACTTTGAGTGCTGTGTGAGAACTTTAATTCTCATTGGAAAAATTGGGAGTTGCAATACAAGAAGCAACGTGGCGCAAGGACCAAGAGTTTCTTACACTATGAAGTGGAGGCACGAGTTGCTGTGATTGAGGGCAGATGACAGGAGCTGGATACCAGCAGAGGTCCCATAAAAGTTCCACCCAAAGAAATGCTGGAACCAACTTGCAGAAGATTACTGTGCAGTGGTGACCACCCTGAGGTCTGGAGGCCAGTGCAAAAAGAAGTGGTCAAGTAGTTAATGTAAGTAATATTTTCATTTTTCAATGGAATTGTGAATGTGACCATCTGTATATGTCCCACCCAGCAGAAAGACACACTCTCAAAAAAGTTATTTTCATCTTTGCAGAGAAAAGTGACACACAACAAAAGGGAAAGAACTCGAACAGGAAGAGGCACGGCAAATATGCACCCACTGAAACCCTTGGAAGAGAGGGTTGCTGCTTTAATGGGTCCTGCCTGGAGAAAAGCAACCACCACTGCACAAGCTGGGCCCTGCCTGGAGAAAAGCAACCACCACTGCACACTCGAGGGAGAGGGCAAGTCCTGCAAATTCCACAGTCTGGCTTTCCTAAATGTTAAGCACTGTTTGGGGTAGCCATGCTTCAGTTCATGGGGTTGTCTCCCTCAGCTACGCATCGGTTGATGCAATGTTGTAACATTCATCGTTGTCCTTCAAATCAGCCTGCTGCCTGCGCTATGTAAGCCTACTCGTGCCACCCACCCTGCCCCCTCCTCTGCTGCTAACCACTTGTCTGTTCTATATTTTGGAGAACTTGAGGCCAACCCTGATGATGCAGAAGCTTCAGACGAGGACGAGCCTAAAGAGGAGAACATGTTCCAATCCCACCTTCCAGACCAGGGGGTGAGGGGGAGGGGATGGATGAAGTCCCTACTGTTGTACTAACTTTGGAGGAGATGCAGGTGCTGCCCATTGAGGTACTAGCCCCTTCCCTGAGTAGTGATTTGAGTGTTGATGGGACATTCCATGGTTTCTCACCGTCCGAGGCTGGGGATTCCAGTGGGGTGCAGCGAGGTATACCCAGGGCCCCACCATCCGAGGCTGTGGATCCCAGTGGGATGCTGTGAGCCACATCCAGGGTGAGGAGGGAGAGAAAAGCTCAATCGTGCTCTCCTGATGTGCAGGATCTAACAGAGGTGGTTCAGATGATGGCAGTGAGTGCGGAGAGCATTGACCTTACGCGATCACTCCTGGACACCATCAGTGGGGTGGGTGATGAGGTATCGGGACTGTCGGGAGAAGTAACAACATTCTCACAAGAAATGGGAACGCTGTCCGGGAACGTGAGCGAGGGAATGTTGCAGGTAGTTGACACACTGTTGCTCAACATGAGGTAGCATGTCACAGGTAGCTGAGAAACTGGCGGCGAACATGAGGTTGGAAATTTTGGAGTTAGCTGCTGCAATAAGAGAAGACACCCAGATCTCGTGCCCATTGACAGAATCAACTGCCACTCCCAATCCAATCCCCAGACCAGCCTCTGAAGAGGCCCAAGCTGGGCCTTCCACATTACTGTCTGCCCAACACCCCCCCCCGCCCCCCAATCAAGAAGTGCGCATTGCCCAAGATGTTCGAAAGAATAAGCTTGGTACCAACCCAGAACTGCTGCGTCACCACCTGCGGGCAGGGGTGGTGGAGCCACCAAGACCAAGCGCAGCAGGCGGTCTTGGAATAAGTTGGAGAGATAGTTGCAGCCTTTCTTTGCTGTTGTTGGTACATTGTAAGTGTTCTCAAATTAAAAGTTTTTTGGTAAGTTATGTAAATTTACAAGTTTAAAAGTTAGGAAGTGATCGTAGAATCTAAGTGATCTTTAGTGAAAACTTTAAAGTTTGATACAAGAATATGTTGATTAAAGTTATGTTAAGTACAAACAAATATTTGTTAAACTTTTGAATAAAATGTTAAATTATAACTGAATCATTTTCATTATTTGTTTGATTATTAACACAACTTTTGAAGTAAGCAAGAATGATTTCCATCATTTGTTCCAATAAACATTATGGAACAGGTCCAAACAGTAAACATGGTCCATGTGGGATAGTACAATCAATGCAGCCCTGTATCTTTGGGAAGCCAGCAATCCTGAAGAAACCCACAGCCCTGTCATGCATTGCCTGGGCAGTCATGGGAAACTTATGTAGTCATTCCTCTGGGCATATAGTGCAGTGCAGCATTCACCTGCCGAATGCAGACATGTGTTGCATGTTGCGAAATGGCACACACATCCCCAGTTGTAGCTTGGAACGATCCTGATGCATAGAATGAAAGTGCAGCTGTAACCTTTACTTCAACTGACAAAGCAGTCCTCCTGATGCTTTTAGATTACAGGTCTGCTTTTACCAACTCACAGATCTCAGTTACAACTTCTTTACGAAAACGCAGCCTTCTGATAGTCTGCATCACTCGGATGCAGGTACTAATGCCTGTCTCGATATACCCAACATGGGTAAGGCCTCTTGCCAATCACCCTAAGGGCTCTGAGGTTCCTCATGCGATGACATTGAATCAATTGTCGTCTCTGCAGCACCATCATGCAAACGACTTGCACAAGGTATGGCATTGTCAGTATTGCCCCCATGCTTAAATTTTACCTTTGCAAGAAGCTCAAAACGGCAGGCAGGCAGGACACGGTCTTTGTTCTCTCTTCCCCACAGGTCTTATGGACCACACCCAGGTCTGAGCAGGCGCAGTGATCGGCAACACCCCCCCCCCCCCCCCACCCCACCTCCCAACCCCCCAGACTACATTTGATGTGTAGTGTGTGATGCCTTCCGATTGCCTTCCACAGCCCCCCACCCACCCGGGCTACATTTGATGGGTAGTGCAGGCTTCTGATACCTTCTGATCAGCCTCCCCGGGCTTCCTTTGCAGCCAAGCTCTTGTGTCCGGGAGCGGGACTGATTCTGCCAGCCGACGCTCCAATACTCCAACCCTGTTTGCTGACGTTCGGTGGTGGCGTATCAGTTGAACAAATATGAAAACTTACAGAATTCCATCAAACTTCCATTTACTGCATTATATGCTAAAAAAATGTATCTTTATTAAGCATATTTATGTCTTCTTGACTCCCTCCAAAGCTTCGCTGGCTGAAGAACAATGGTGTTTTTCTGCGCCGTTTTTTCAATGTGTGCTGCATTTTCTTAACTCACCAGAAGGTTTTTTGGGAGTGGTCACATACGCCGACCTAGCAGAAATTTTTTTGGGGTACACTTCCATAATTGACACACACTGGCAGAGACATCAGGTTACTATGACGCAAAAAAACAACTAACCCAAAAATACGTAACTAACTGAGATACGCTGGTGCACACTCCTTGGGGAAACTTTAATTTTTTTAATTTACGCCAAAAAAACTACGCAAATCACTGGGGAAAATTGAGCCCATAAAGTGGGGATGTGGGACTAAGCACGACTGCTCTTTCAAAGAGCCAGCACAGGCACGGCAGGCTGAATGGCGGCGCCCTATGCTGTAAGTTTCTATGATTCTATATCCGTGATGGTAGAAATTGAGAATAAAGATCTTGCACATGCCTTCAAGCAACTAGCCCGATTTGAATACAACAATTTAGTGATCAGAAATGCAGGTGGTTTCTCTGGAAGACTGTTCTGGCTAGCAAAAATTACCAGTGACTTGCTGTTAAACTGGTTGTGCATGTTGCCGCCATTGGTGTTCACGCTTTCTCTGAGGAGATGTGATAGTAAACAAGAATGGCGTGGCTGGTAGTGATTCCTTAATTAGGGCCAACATATGATGGCATCAGTGTGACTTGGTGGTTTAATGTTGGAGAGGAAGGAAGAAAAATATTCTCATAGGAATTGACCTTTGTTTCCTCATATAATTAATTTTTAGAATGAAAATTCTCCATTGTACTGTTTTATGATGAAGGATTGGGGTGGGGCATGGAGGGAATGATCACAAATAAACCGCACACTTTTATTACATTGCCAGGCGCTGGTCCAGATGGTGTCGAAGAAATTAAGAGACATAGTTTCTTTTCCACTATCGATTGGAATGTAAGTATTATTGTGCAATTATTTTTTGAGCCACATTTTTTAGGCAGGATTTTAAAACATGAGTTTTTAATGAGAACATTTATTTTGTACACAATACATTTTTCCCAAAATAAATCTTCAAGATGCATGTACAGAATTGCTTTGAGGTTTTCTGATTTTCAAAGTAAGCCATTAGTGTTCCCTTTTTATATTTTGAAACTGAAGTCTCTTGGGAAGAAGCCTTTTCAAACTCTTAAATCCTAATCCAATTTTGGAATTTTGTTTTTTTTTAGTTCCATTCTTCTGCAAAATTCCTCATTCTAAAGTTCATGTTGGCAAAAATATACATATATTTAATACTTTCAGAAATTGTGCAGAAGAGAAATACAGCCACCTTTCAAACCTGCAATTGGTAGACCTGAAGATACTTTCTATTTTGATCCAGAGTTTACAGCAAAAACGCCAAAAGGTAACTAGTGAAAATTCATTGTAAATCTAAGTACATCATCCTTAGCAATTTATTTCATTTTCAGATCAACTTGTGATGCACTGCTGCTTTGAAGCACACTCCACACCACATGACTGATCTATGCAAAACTTAAACTGTTGTTTTTGTCCAGTAGCTGTTTTGATTTGCTTGTGATGTGGGGAGTGCAGCCAACCAGCAATAGATGGCCAACTCCTCCAATTGAAGATCCTCCTTTCTAAGATCCTTTGTGTGTGATATAAATAGCTGCAAGCATGTGAAATATGTATTGATTTAAGTGCAATTTTAGTAGCATTTATGTGAAAATGAAGCCTATTGAGAATTATAACGTTGTGTTTAGATTCCCCTGGTATTCCACCCAGTGCCAATGCTCACCAGCTCTTTCGTGGATTCAGTTTTGTGGCTATTACCTCAGAGGAAGAACCCCAACCTATGCAAACAGCTGTACATCCAGTTATACAGGTAAAAATAAATACATGTTTAATAAAAGTTTGCCATTGATTATTCATTGAAAACTAATATCCTAACTCTTTTCAGGACATTAAGTTGCATTCTCCTTGCATGCATTTTGGGAAATTAGACCATAAATCCTATTTCAGCCCTAATAGCTGCTCCATATGAAATTCTTTGGGAATCACTTGGTGATGCACAATAAAACTGTCTATTTCTAATGTGTTACTGGCTTCTCTGCATCATGTTACAAATGCAGTGACAAAAAACAGTTTAATCACTATAACCACTCCATCCTTCTCCAACGCTTCTCCATCATCGTCCAGCTGGGTGGGACTGCACTCGCCCGGTTCCATTCTTATCTGTCTAATCGTAGCCAGAGAATCCCCTGCAATTGCTTCTCCTCCCGCTCCTGCATCGTTACCTCTGGTGTCCTCCAAGGATCTATCCTTGGCCCCCTCGTATTTCTCAACTACATGCTGCATCTTGACGACATCATTCGAAAATACAGTGTTAGTTTCCTCATGTACACTTCCGATACCCAGCTCTACCTCACCACCACTTCTCTCGACGCTTCCACGGTCCCTAAATTGTCAGACTGTTTGTCCGACATCCAGTTCTGGATGAGCAGAAATGTTCTCCAATTAAATATTGGGAAGACCGATGCCATTGTTTTCAGTCCCCGCCACAAACTCCGTTCCTTAGCCACTGACTCCACCTTAGTCCTTAAAATCTCTGAGGCTGAACCACATTGTTCGCAAGCTTGGTGTCATATTTGACCCTGAAATGAGCTTCCAACGACACATCCGCAGCATAACTATTTCCACCTCCGTAACATCGCCCGTCTCCTCCCTTTCCTCAGCTCATTCACTGCTGAAACTCTCATCCATGCCTTTGTTATCTTTAGACTTGTCCATTCTAATGCACTCCTGGCTGGCCTCCGACGTTGTCTACCCTACATAAACTTAAGATCATCCAAAACCCGACTGCCCATGTCCTAACTCGCACCAAGTCCCATTCACTCATCACCCCTGTGCTCGCTGACCTACATTGGCTCCTGGTTAAGCAATGCCTCGATTTCTAAGTTCTCATCCTTGTTTTCAAATCCCTCCATGACCTCACTTCTCCCTATCTCTGTATTCTCCTCCATTCCCTCTCTTCTATCTGTGCTCCTCTAATTCTGCCATCTTGAGCATCCCTGATATAATGACTCAACCATTGGTGACCGTGCCTTCTGTTGAGTAAGCCCTATGCCCTTGAATTTTCTGTCTAGACCCCTCTGCCTCTCTCTCATCCTTAAGACAAGACACTGCTTAACATCTACCTCTTTGACCAAGCTTTTGGTCATCTGCCCTAATTTCTCCTTATGTGGTTCAGTGTCAAATTTTTAGTCTTGTAATATTCCCATGAAGCGCCTTGGAATGTTTTACTATGTTAAAGGCGCTATATAAATACAAGGTGCTTGTTTCGATATATTAGCTGCAGAATATAGACACTGTCTGATGAGGTAACGGGGGTCCAGGCTAATAAATTCAATTGCACGGATTTTATTTGTATCTGTTTGATTGGCAGCGCCTTGTATTTGAGGCATATTTAAATTTCCATTTGTAATTTAAAAAAAATATTTCTTTGCTTTTGCTTCCAAAAAAAGGGGCAGTTGCTCTGAAGCCGTCAAAGAAAGATGGGCCAGAAAAAAACTCACTGGGTATTAACAACTAATCACATAAAGGTTAATAGTCAGGGAACATGTAACTACTGTAAATCTAGTGTGTCTTCTGTTCACTTATCCATTAATCTTTAATGTGTTTTTATAGCCCAAGTCACAGTCTAGTGAAGTGTTTATTCCATTGCCTTTAAGAGCCATCACTTGACGGTCTACAACAAAACACAGTGAAGATGGTTTTTAAATCACTTTCGAGGCTTGATAAATCATCTAGACATCGGGCATTGAAAGCAAGAGTTTGCCTGAGACACTGAGCCCAAAAGTATAACGTCCATTTTCTAAAACCAGAGAAGCTGCTTTTGTTAATACTTCTAATGGTATAATACTTTTATATATAACCGTAATCACATCAAGATAGCTGGAAGTGCATTGCACAATTAACTTCAGTGATTATAGTGGCTGCAGGCAGTACTCTCTGCAAACTATGATTTGTCATTTACCCATACCATTAAACTTGATTTAAGATTCCAATTTCAATAAAATGTAATGACCAATTTTTGGACATCCCGCTGTGCAAGCTAGTTCTAAATGGCAGATTTAAATCTTTTTAAATTGGCCCATGGCTGAGTTCTGTAACTTGTGTAAAATTGTTAAGGTGGCTTCAGTGTTTCTGAACTATGGAGAAAGTGCTAGCTGCTGCAGAGTTCTGTGCTCCCTGTATGTGATTTCAGCTCACACACCAGTACTGGAAAGTTTGCAACATAATGCTATTCAGATGTCAAAATATTTTATTGCAGTAATATGTACCCGATTGCAAGTAAAAAGCACTAATAACACATGGGACAGTCTCTCAACACATTCTATCAATATTTGGCATTTGAACTTCTTTTACTAATTTCACTGGTTAAACTTTCCCATTTTGTTGTCCTTCACCAAACTGCAGTTTTGCCTGACCATTGAAAGCAATATTTTATCTGATTACGTCACTGGAGCAACAAGATCAAACTTCGTGGTTTTTGGGTGGTAACTGTCAGAAGCTAGAAGCAATGAAATGACAAAAAAGTTCTCTTCATGGGAACTGGGAAGATTAACTCTGTTAGCCATGGCTCAGTGGTAGAGCACTTGCTGAGTCAGAAGGTCATGCGTTCAAGTTCCACTCTAGAGACTTGAGCACAAAATGCAGGCTAACACTTCAGTGCAGTACTGAAGAAGTGCTGGACTGTTGGAAATGCCGTCTTTTGGATGAGACGCTAAACCGAGAACCTGTCTGCCCCACGTGGATGATAAAAAGATCCCATGGCACTACTTCGAAGAGGAGCAGGGGAATTCTTCTCGCTGTCCTGGCTAATAATTAACCCTGAACCAACATCACTCAAAAAACAAAACATTGCTATTTGTAGGACCTTGCTGCGTGCAAATTGGCTGTCAAAGTTTCCTACATTACAACAGTGACTACACTTCAAAAGCACGTCATTGGCTATAAAGCATTTTGGGGTGTCCAGAAGTCTTAAAAGGTGTTCTACAAATTCAAGTCTGACTTCCTTTATTTAAAAATGCACTGTATGTAATAATCATTCATTTATTCTTTCTGCTAGTTGGTAGTTTCAGCTATAATTAGATTGGTCCATCTAGTTCAATCTTGCTTATGTCCAGTTTTGTTCTGGCAGTCATTCTTCATACTGCTCAGTAATTTTCAAAGATCTCTATGTTGCAACTTCAGTGATCTTCTGGTTCAGGGATCCTTTACCTTGCTGAGGGCATTACTTGCAGTGGGGACAGTGTAATCCCCTTCTCTCATTTAGTTCTCGTTTTTATTGGGAACCTTGACGTTGATGCCATTTGTCTATTCTTCAAGCACTCTATTTCTTCTTGCAGTACCTTTTTGAACATCCCTTGGATTATGTCCATTACTGTAGTCTGCGTTCAGCAGTTCGCAGATAACATTCATTGACTGACTTCACACTTTTTTTTGCAGTTGCACAGAACTAGTATTCAATTTGCAGACAATTATGATCTGAAAGAAGACATTGGTGTGGGTTCTTACTCCATCTGCAAGCGATGTGTAAACAGATCTACTAATATGGATTATGCTGTCAAGGTAGGCACTTACTTTCATCCATTTACCATTTTTACAGCAAATTGGGATGAATCCAATAATTGACTACTGCAGACTAAAGAGCACCTTTCAAGTAAACCTTGCTTTAGGTGTCTTTCTGAACACAACTGTGAAGATAGAAAAGCAACTATCAGCTGCATAGCTTTAAGGTTTGGATAAGTTGAAGTTTATGGAGGCTGGAGATTTTCAATTCCAGCCAAGAGAGCACTGGGATAATCAAAGTCCAGGGGATATGGTATGATAAAAGATTAGAGATCGCAAGTTCTTGAGCTGGAGAGCAAAGTTTAAGAGGAAATCTCAGTGAAGTATGAGTGTTAAATGATAGATAAGGAGCTCACTAAAGGTTAGTCAAGGCAGTCAGACAAGTCGACGTGCATTTAAATTAGTGAAAGATGAAGTTAAAATGCTCCTAGAAAAATGCTTTACTAAGTGTTTAGAATGACTTATCAGGTAAGAAATTGAAATGTAACTTGTTGGGGGAGATCAAAATGAAATTAGAAGTTGGGCTGATTGAGTTGAAACATTTGAGGAGCACACTGATGGGCTTTTCTTCCACTCCCTTCGTGGCTATTTAACGTGAGGAGCAGGAGGTTCCACTTTCTTATAATAATTGAAAACAACGCCAAGTTTATAAAATGTTAACAAGACTCGACCAAGACTTTGGGAAATGTTCAATAAAAGGAGCAAAAAGAATTTAGCACAATCGCTGTTGACTTTACTCAATAGAATAATGGAAATCTCTAGAAAATCAGTACGTATAAGAATTAGCTCATCTGCTGTGGAATCTCATCCCAAGTTTTCGCTGGACCTTTTGCATGCCTATTATTTTTTAAGAATACTTAAATGCAAGTAGTGCCACCTTTGAATCAATTATATGGTTCTCTGAATTATCTGGTTTAGGGAAGGTAGAAATTTGGTATGCTAAATTGTTTTCTTTAATATAGCTCCAGTCATGCTATCGCATTACTGTTTCACTGTGGTATTTATAGGTTATGTATTTGTATATATTTAAATGCAAGATTGTGTAACTCTCAAAGATCACTTCTGGCAAGAATATCCAAAGCAATTTTGTGCAAATCACATGCCACAAACCTGGAAATTGTTATAAATTGGCTATTAACTAGTAAACCAGACATCAGAAAATGCTTGCATAATCGTATACAGCAGTTTGATGTTCAGTAATAAATTGGGGGTTGATGTATACACATTAATGCTTTCATGCACAAAACAATGATTTTTGTGTTTATTTTGTAGATAATTGACAAAAGCAAGAGAGATCCTTCTGAGGAGATTGACATTCTACTTCGCTATGGCCAGCATCCCAATATCATTACCTTGAAAGATGTAAGTGCAGGTTTTTATTAAGTTCAGCCACACTGCCTTCTCTTAATTTTGTGGGTTACTCTTGTATATCCTGCTATTTTATAGCATTGTACTGTGTATTAGTACTGTCCAGTAACAATGAAATTTTTTCACTATCCAACGCAATTGAGTATTCATTCTGTAAATGATCAATAGCTCTGTATTGTACATCTCATGTTTTTTTTTTACTGTCATTTCTACAGGTTTATCATGATGGTAAATTTGTATATCTAGTGACAGAACTCATGAAAGGGGGAGAATTGCTGGACAAGATTCTCAGGCAAAAGTTCTTTTCTGAGCGTGAAGCCAGTGCTGTACTGTACACCATAACAAAAACTATGGACTATCTGAATGCACAGGGGGTAAATATAATTTAATACATTTCTAATGCCTTGATTTCTTTTTGCAATAGAGAAAATATGTTCATTCCTTCAAGTCTGCTAACGTGATATCATGGACAGACTTTTTTGAAAAAGTGTTAATATTTAGGTTGAATATAATTTCAAGGCACAATTTTGAAGCTAAATTGACCCCTTTCTGAATTTAAACATGATTGACAGTTTAAAAAAAAATATGAGCCATTCTAATGCATAGCTTTTATATTGATCAAGCTAAAATCCAAATGTCTGATGGTATGATTTTCATATGAGGTTTTACAGATTACTGCTTGGAGATTCCAATTTAAATTTTTAATAGTGTTCCACCCTAAAGATGTGATTGACTGTTGTTGGGACCACTAAAGTTGAACTTTTCAACAGATTTTATCAATGTAAGAAATCTGTACAACATAAATTACTCATTCAACTATCCTATCCAAATGGAGAGGTTCTGCCGTGGTGGGGTGGGGGGGCGGCATCACGCTGCAGCCATGTACCCATGTATTTCTCCAGGCCCTACTGTATATTAAACACACCTCTGATTTTCTTCCACTGGCAATAATTGTATTTTGAGAACACTAGGAATGGCTCTTTCATATTTCAATTTTGGTCAGAGATTTCACTTGCGTTCAAAGTTGTCTCCAGTCTTTAATGTCTACCGTCAAAATTTTGTAAGTGTTTTAAACTATTGTATAAAATTCATTGTCTTCTGGGTTTGCACATTTTTATTTCTGGCTTGGTCAATAAGTAGTCAACTGGTGATGTCCTGTTGCTTGGATCATTTATTTAATTCAATATTGACGTCAGTTGATGCCAGCACCTAGATCCAAGGAACATCTTGCTTATAGGTCCTTTCCAGTAACTGACTATATCCCATAACGTTGCTTGATTTTGAGGTGCAAAACCTATTCCAAACTAACTTGCAAGAAAATGATTGTTGAAGATGCAATGTCAGCACTTGAAACTCCATGCCCTTGGAATCCAGCTCAAGTGCAGTTTCGAGGGATGGGGCGAATGTCATCAGCTCAAAAATCTTGGGAGAGGGCATTAGAGTCACAAGATAATTATGGAGGAAGAAGGCTATTTGGTCCATCTGAATTAATCTATCCAGAAAAATCCTGCTTCACAATTTCAGCATCCAATTGTTTCTTAAGTGTGTTGATTACTGCCATGCACTAGTTGAACTGTTGAGCATTAAGTTTACGAAACCCCCTAAATCTCTCGGTTTTGTCCTTGGCTATTTCAACACCATTCCTGGAGAGTATGTTACTTACTTTTTCTTCCAATTTAGGGTACTTTGCACTTGTCTACATTAAATTTGCACATGCCATTTTTTTGCCTGCTGACACATTGGGCCCAAGTTTCCACATGATTTGCACCTGATTTTTAGGAGCAACTGGTGGAGAACGGACTATCTTAGAAATCGCAATTCTCCACATTTTTTTTTCTGCAGTTCTAGTCAGGTAGAACAGTTCCACTTTGGAACAGAATTTTTTCTTCAAAAGGGGGCGTGTCTGGCCACTGACGCCTGATTTCAAAGTTTTCACAGTGAAAACGTACTCCAAACTAACTTAGAATGGAGCAAGTGAAGATTTTTGTAGAACTGAAAAAACCTGTTCTACACATTAAAAAATCAGGCGCAGGTTACAAATTAGGCGTCCAGAACGAGGTGGGGGGGGGGAAGGGAAGTCATTAAATTCTACAATAAATCCTTATTTATACTTCTACAAATATTATACAAATAAATCCAACCTGAATAAACATTTATAAGCAAAGAAAAGATTAATATAAACCATCTTCCTACCTGTGTGAAAGTGCTTCAGCCAGCCTCACAAGTTCGTTCGTTCGTTCTCGACGGCAGGGGGGGGAGGAGGAAGACGTTTCCGACGGCGGGCGGGCCCGAACGCAGCGGGGGGGGGAGGGGAGGAAGACGTTCCCGACGGGGGCGGGCCCGACGGCAGCGGGGGGGGGAGGGGAGGAAGACGTTCCCGACGGGGGCGGGCCCGACGGCAGCGGGGGGGGGAGGGGAGGAAGACGTTCCCGACGGCGGGCGGGCCCGAACGCAGCGGGGGGGGAGGGGAGGAAGACGTTTCCGACGGCGGGCGGGCCCGAACGCAGCGGGGGGGGGAGGGGAGGAAGACGTTCCCGACGGGGGCGGGCCCGACGGCAGCGGGGGGGGGAGGGGAGGAAGACGTTCCCGACGGGGGCGGGCCCGACGGCAGCGGGGGGGGGAGGGGAGGAAGACGTTCCCGACGGCGGGCGGGCCCGAACGCAGCGGGGGGGGGAGGGGAGGAAGACGTTCCCGACGGCGGGCGGGCCCGAACGCAGCGGGGGGGGAGGGGAGGAAGACGTTCCCGACGGCGGGCGGGCCCGAACGCAGCGGGGGGGGGAGGGGAGGAAGACGTTCCCGACGGTGGGCGGGCCCGAACGCAGCGGGGGGGGAGGGGAGGAAGACGTTCCCGACGGCGGGCGGGCCCGAACGCAGCGGGGGGGGGAGGGGAGGAAGACGTTTCCGACGGCGGGCGGGCCCGAACGCAGCGGGGGGGGAGGGGAGGAAGACGTTCCCGACGGCGGGCGGGCCCGAACGCAGCGGGGGGGGGAGGGGAGGAAGACGTTCCCGACGGTGGGCGGGCCCGAACGCAGCGGGGGGGGAGGGGAGGAAGACGTTCCCGACGGCGGGCGGGCCCGAACGCAGCGGGGGGGGGAGGGGAGGAAGCCGTTCCAGACGGTGGGTGGGCCCGAACGCAGCGGGGGGAGGGGGGAGGAAGACGTTTCCGACGGCGGGCGGGCCCGAACGCAGTGGGGGGAGAGGAAGCCGTTCCAGACGGCGGGCGGGCCCGAACGCAGCGGGGGGGTGGGAGGAGGAAGACGTTCCCGACGGTGGGCGGGCCCGAACGCAGCGGGGGAGGGGGGGGGAGGAAGCCGTTCCAGACGGCGGGCGGGCCCGAAAGCAGCGGGGGGGTGGGAGGAGGAAGACGTTCCTGACGGCGGGCGGGAAGGAGACAATGAAAAGGCTGCAGGAAGCCTCAGTGCTGATGTGCTGATGGCAATGTGCTTTTATTAAAAAAATTTTAAAAATTAAACAGCTACAAAGAACTACAAAAATGGCCGAGTGCCAATGCTTCCTTCACACTGCACGTGCGCGAACGCTCCAACGCGCACGTGCAGCGTTGCCGGCAGGAAAAAAACTAATTTAAATAGTACCCGCCCCCTCCCACTTACAAAATCGGCGCGAGTGTAGGCTCCGCCCCCCCTGGGCGCCACGCCAAACAGACAAGGAGCTGCAGGGCTCTCCAAAATCGAGTTTTTTTTCCGGCGCCGTTTTAGGCGCGAAAAACGGGCGCCCAGCTCGGAGGGGCGCTCGTTTTTTATCGTGTGGAAACTTGGGCCCATTGTATCCAACTCATTCTGTCATTTTTGAAAGGTCCCTTCAGAATCCTAGTTTATCATCTGCATATTTGACCAATTTGCGTTGTGTTTCTGAATCCAATGTTAGAAATAATAAACACCGATTCCTGGGGCACCTCATCATAACTCCCAACGGTTACTCGCTTTCTACCCTTCAGCCAATTTCATATTCATTCCTAGGGTTTACCATGACTTCCTACAGCTTTAATTTTAATTTTAACTAGTAGCCCTTTGTGTGGAACTTTGTCAAATGCCTTTTGGAAGTCTAGGAACACCACTTTGTAGTGCTTATCACAGTTCACTTGGGTTCCCACTTTCTTGAGGAAGTCAAGGAGGTTGGTCAGGTAGGATCTCTCCCTTCTGAATCTGTCTTGACTGCTGTTTGTGTGCTTTTATTTATGCTGATAATCTTCAGGTTTTCTCTTGATAACCAAATCCATTATGCAACATGCAATGGAAGTAAGAAAAATGGATGTGTAGGTGCTTGTCAGTTTTGTCCCCTTTTTTATTTTAATATGGGTACCATGTTGGCCTGTTTCCAGTCTACTGGTACTTAGTGTTTGAAGACCAGGCCCTCAAACCTTACCACCAAGCTCATGGTCTACAGGACTGTAGTAATATCTGCCCTCCTGTATGGATCAGAGGCATGGACGATGTACAGAAGATACATCAAGTCGCTGGAGATACATCACCAACGATGTCTCCGCAAGATCCTCCAAATCCCCTGGGAGGACAAGCGCACCAACATCAATGTCCTCACCGAGGCTAACATCCCCAGCGTTGAAGCACTCGCCACACTCGATCAGCTTCGCTGGGCAGGCCACATAGTTGGCATGCCAGACACAAGACTCCCTAAGCAATTGCTCTATGCGGAGCTCCTTCACGACAAATGAACCAAAGGTGGGCAGCAGAAACGTTACAAGGACACCCTCAAAGCCTCCCTGGTGAAATGCAACATCACCATTGACACCAGGGAATCCCTGGCCGAGGACCGCCCTAGGTGGAGAAAGTGCATCCAAGAGGGCGTTGAGCTCTTCGAATTTCAACGCCACGAGTGTGAAGAGGTCAGGCACGGCCAGTGGAAGGAGCATGTGGTAAATCACCTCCCCCCCCCCCACCCCCCCACCTCGCCCGACAAATTTCTGTCCCACCTGTGACCGGGTCTGTGGCTCTCGTATTGGACTTCAGCCACCAAAGAACTCGCTTTAGGAGTGGAAGCAAGTCTTCCTCAATTCCAAGGGACTGCCTATGATGATGATGACTTCACCAGTATCTAGTGACTCCTTCATAATTAGCAAGCCTCATAAATCTCCTGCAGTCTGCAATATTCCTTTTTCCTTCTTGGGCAGTCCCTCAGAGTCAAGGATGACTTGCTTCCACACTAAAAATCAGTTCTCAGGTGACTGTACAATCCAATGCGGGACCTACAGTCTCTGTCACAGGTGGGGCAAACGGTGGTTGAAGGAATGGGTGGGTGGGTTGCCGCATGCTACTTCCACTATCTACGCTTGGCTTCAGTTTGCTCTCGGCGATAAGACTCGAGGTGTTCGGCGCATTCCCGGATGCTTTTCCCCCATTTTGAGCAGTCTTGGGCCATGGATTCCCAGGTGTCAGTGGGGATGTTGCACTTCTTCGAGGAGGCTTTGCAGGTGTCCTTGAAGCGTTTCACCTGCCCACCTGGGGCTTACTTGCTGTGTCGAAGCTCCGAGTAGAGTGCTTGTTTTGGAAGTCTCGTGTCGGGCATGCGGAACTGATCGAGCGTGGTCAGTGCTTCGATGCTGGGGATGTTGGCCTGAGTGAGAACGCTGACGATGCACCTATCCTGCCAATGGATTTGCAGGATCTTGCGGAGGCAGCGCTGGTGGTACTTCTCCAGTGTTTTGAGGCGCCTGCTGTACATAGTCCATGTCTCTTAACCATATAGGAGGGCGGGTATCATTACTGCTCTGTAGATCATGAGCTTGGTGCCGGGTTTGAGGTCCTGGTCTTCAAACAAGCTCTTCCTGAGGCAACCGAAGGCTGCACTGGCACACTGAAGGCGGTGTTAGACCTCGTCGTCTATTTCTGCTCTTATTGACAGTAGGCTCCCAAGGTCTGGAAAATGGTGCACATCGTCGTGGATTTTGTACTCTAATATGTACCATCTGTCCCTGGCGATTTTTGTTTTGAGTCCTTTTGGCCTGTTTTGGCTTCCATTTTATTAACGTTGAAGTTTGTGATTTTACTTGGGTTAACTAGACTTGGGGACAGCAAGCTGCTCATGTCTTCTGTTGCGAATACAATAGCAACTTAAATTTATAAAGCGCCTTTAACATAGCAAATACACCTTCACAGAGGCACTTCAGCATCATAATAAAAAATGCCAAGCCAAAGGAAGAAATATTGGAATGAGTAACTCAATACTGGTCAATAAAATGGGTAATCTTAAATGAGATGGAGCTTAGAGGGAGAGGGGTTTAGGGTGGGATTTCCAGAATGTGGGGCATAGATGAAGGCACTTGGAAGAACTAATTATATTTGCTATTATACTCATTCTCCATTTCAAGCTTGTCTGTATCTGTTGGGGTTTTCACTTTTTTTTCTGCCTCCTATTGTATTGAGATTTGTTTACCTGTGTAGCCTCTGCTGCTATCTTTTTTCTAAGTCCTTCTTTGCTCCTCTTAATCACCCTTTTAACATGTTTCTGCATATTAAATTAATCACAATTGAAGCCCTTCCCCTTGCTCCCTGCACGATTTGTTAGTCATCTTTTTTTTTTACTTGCTAATTAATTTAGGGTTACGGTTGCGTAGTGTGAGTTCGTTAGTTTTAGTAATGTATTTATGCTGAGCATTCACCTTTAAAGGTGTTCCACTTATTCTGAATGTGTCTTTGAAAAACTTACCCCAATCCATTTGTGTTAGTTGTTCTCTCATGCCTTTGAATTTAGCTATTTTAAAATGATATGCCTGATTCCTGGTCTTGGGTATTTGATTCTTCGCATGCTTTCCACCTTCTCTGGCTCTTGCCCTAAAACTCCAATGCTACTTGTCAGTGTTGCTCTAGTGGAATCTAGTGCAGAAGCACAAGTCGTCACAATAAATATAGCTTCGGTATCAGTACAAACCTCACCTTTGGGAATATTGACAGGTACGTCAAGGATGGCCACTGTGGATGCCACAGTAGTCAGTACAGGATGAACAAGAGCCCTGAAGTCACAGAATAAAGTGGAGCTTCTTTTGAGAAATATTCCCCTTTTTGTACAAAACTTCAGATAACAGTCTCCATCCCCCTTCAAACACAGGATTTTGACTCAATCTTCAGTTATGCGAAGTCTTTCTGTCCATATGACTGGGCTGATCCACACACAGTTTTTGCCTTCGTAATGACAAGGGAGTGGAGATTCTAGTCATACTTGAAAGCCTTAACTTTGTGATAAAACATCGATGACAGTTGGTTTACACAGTGGAAGTTCATTGCAAGTAATATATTAATCAGAAAATGCTTCAGAACGTCTAAGTGTCTAAGAAAAGGTAAGGAAAAGGGCTTTGTTCTTGGTTCTTAATTTACTTCCTGGTTCTTGGTTTACTTTGAACAGAATATCTGTGTTGTCTCAAATAGACATGTTATGTCCTGAGAATGCTGCTTGGAATAGTATTCTTTCCACTATTCGGTGGAATTTTCTACAGCAGCTAATTTTTCAGGTTTTGATGTCTCATGGCCACTGAGGTTATTTGGGAGAACCTTTTCCATTTCTCTCTCTGTTGTTCCCTGCATAAATGAAGTATGGCAAAACAGCCATCCAAGGCAAGAAACCTGTGCTCCCAGAAAAATGGGAGATGTTTTCTCTGGCCACACTCCAAATAAATAATATCAAGCACACTGTGGTGCAGATTATTGCGACAGTGAATCAAGTCCCAGGTTCATGAGAGAGCTCAAAAATTAAATGGTTTGTATGACTAGGAATGCAGGTCTGGGATGTGTATCTTGTTTTGTGTATGCTTGTATTTGACCCATTTGAACAAATTGTTTCCTGTGATCTTAATGCTGTACTGCATGTTTCAGTTTGTCCTTCTGAATTTGAGAGTTTCCTAGTCTTGGCCTTCAGATATAGCACCTATAGTCTTTTTTTTTCTTTTGTATCTGAATTTCATTTGTGTCTCAACTATGATGCTGAAGATCTATCTGCTACCAAATGCTTCCTTTCCAACAAAATGTTATATTGTCAATGGATTCCCTTAGAACCCAGGACAGATGTATTTGTTTCCTTTGACAACAAAACATTAGGTAAATCCATTGCTAAGCAACATTTAACCAAGTTAGAATGCCTCATTCCTTTAGCTTGTGATTCACCATTGAAAGCATGTTATATCTGTGCTCACAGTAGAAAGGATTTTCCTTGACTTTTTGTAAGGTGCTATGTGGGATTTGAGTTTCTGCCGACATGCTGTTAGAAAGTATTACTTTTGGTGTCAGATAAAGACAGATCAAGACAACTATCTTTTGGTCCTTCCTCAAAGTTGGCCTCTTAGTTTCTGGCTCCTCTTCCCATCCCCAACCTTGTACCACCCCTGCATTTCTGATACTACTTTGATATATTCTGTGTAGTTCAGCCTCCATGCATAAAGCTCTGTCCCAACCTGCTCCTTTAATCCTTTTGGTAACCTAGAGTACTTGGAGCCAAATGTGAAGGGATAATGCTCCAGGAACACTTCACCCATTTCTATTTTGGAGCTTGAACTACATGCCAAAAAAGGAACATTTTTTGCATTTTCTGAAATAGAATTAAGAACTTTGATTTTGTTCTGGAGTCCTTTCCAGTATTTCTTGAGGTGAATTTTGTGCTCATCAAGGTGGTAATGTCGACGCTGGAGCGCTTGTTATTTTGTCACCCAACGTGAAGCACTTTCAGCTTGGGTATAACATAGTCAAATACAAAACACCTCTGCTGCACCAGTGGCCTCTGAGTGAGGTTACTACTTACTGCTGAATTAGACCAGTTTTGTGCGATGGGCTCACAACTAGTAATTGTGTTGAGACTTGGGCCACATGGTTTAGTCGATTGACATTCAATCATTTAAAAGAAGGACTTCAGTGATGGTGGAGTTGATGTAGAGAATCAAATGTCGAAGAGTAAGGATAAAGTATTTCTGGTTGCATGCAAGATAACAATCTATAACTCATTGCTAAATGACAGCTGAGAATGGACTTTACATACCTCACTCTAGTATGATTCAAAACGCTGGAACATTTAATGTCTGCCACAGATTGGGGAGCCTGTGTGAAGAGCTATTAACCTCTTCCATGTATTTCTTTACTGATCCTACCATACTGAGTGACTCAACACCATTAATATGAAATTATTGTAGAGCTCAACTGCATGAAGTACATTGGGGCTTCTGCTGGAGATCTCTGTTGCAGCCCCCTCATTGATTTTCCTTTTAGTATGTTCTATAATAATACAACTCAGTTGGCAGTAGCTGGTGATACTTGCTGCCAGCTTACTCTCATCCTCTGGAAGGTAACTCAAATTAAGATCATTGTTCAACTCAATCAAATTTGATCTTTAAGTACCACAGCAACATAGAATCTTTAGCTGTACTTGGGAATTGACATTCATTAAGGAAAACATTAAACCTCTTGATCCATTGTCGTTAGGAAATAGAGTCATCTATCCTGATTCTAGTATTGCCATTTTGTTTATTTCCGACCTTATATACCTGCTCTACAGCCCAAGCTCGCATTTTTGTGTTATGGTCATATTCAACAGGTAGCCCCATAGATAAGATTAGAATGTAATTATGGGTGAATGTTCAATTTACTGAGCTTACCTTAAATTGCATCCACTCTTCTTTTGTGACCTTCCTTCATTGAATATTTAAGTGCTTTGCTGAGTTATGCACTCCGACTGGTTCCAGTCCTGTGATGGTAATGTACATTGTACAAAGTAGAAGTGCGTTTGCATCTGTAATTTCCCCACGTTACGGTTGACCCCTGTGTTCTGTTCTGGGCAGTGTTAGGTGGCGGCCAAGCACTTGTGCACAAGAATGGGGGAGAAAAGCTGAGGGGCAGTCATTTAGTGCAGTTCCAATACCTGATTAAAGAATGGTATTGGCGGAAGCCTGGACCACATCTTTGGTCTATTATCTCACATAGTGAATGTACAGAGCACAGGAATACTTGGGAGAGAATGAGATGAAAACCAGTGTTTTTTAAGAAGTGAAGTTAATCTGCAAAATAAATTTTTAATGTAAATTAATTACTGAGAGCTTCAAGGTGTAGGTGTTTTTGTTAATATGCAGACGGTGCTTTTTTGGTTTTGTTCTCCAGGTAAGGGATATCAGAGGGAGAATGGAAACATTTTTATTTTTTACTGTCTGCATCAAGCACTCTTAAGATCAGGTATAGCCTGGATAGGTGCAGAATTAAATAGTATTTTCCCAATAACATGTCTTAATCCTCAAACTGGGAAGAGCACTTGCACTCGACTCACAGATGTAATGCTTGCTTTTGCCACAGTTCCCACCAGTGCTCCCTCTTTTTTTTTGGTGCGCGGTCCCTTTAAGTGGCTTGCCGCCCATTCAAATTTTTGCACATGCACGGTTTCTCTCATATAAAAGCCTGTGAGCAGCCTGTGTAGGACCTCCAGACTGCTGCACAGCTTAGCGGGAACGTTGGTTCCCACCCTTGTCATTTGCTGTGACTGCCGGTTAGTGCTGAAGTAAAGATAATGTTGTGATACTGATTCATCCTCCTAGGAATTTGATTGACACTGCCCAAACGAATTTCACTTAAACCCCTTTAGTGCCAGAAGAAGGAGACTTTAATTTCATTGGTTGGCTTGAAATTCCAGTTCCAAAATGAAAACCAGCTAGAATTAACATTTTGAAGAAATCTAATAACTGAATTTTGATGCACTTCTATTCAATTCCAAAATCAATTTCAAATTCGCACAAAAGCAAAACACGTAAGGAATTGATGAGATCTCTGTGAAATCAAATTTTGCTTTTTTTTAATCCCTCCAGTTTCTCCCTTTATTCGTATTGGGAGCCCTATACAAGTATAGTTCCCTCACTTATGGTCCAAAGTATGTTAAAAATGAACACTTGAGTGTCAAAATCCTATTCAGCCATGGGATTAATCATAAATGAGCACGATCCTGCCATTATCAAAAGTCCACACACGTGTACTAATTAGCCATCAGGAATAGGAACACCCTGATGGGTTTTTTCTCTCTCAATTCCATTCTCTAACCCTGAGACACTGAGGCAGTTATATTGGTTACACTGCTGTCTCAGCAGTTATCAGCTGACTCAGCATAGAACCAGGGATAAACTCCAAACATTTCTGGTCTCTGATTCACTTAGTGACATAATGCAAAGTGCATTTACCAACTTCAGGAGACCATACAGTACTCGTGTATATTCAAACAGTTTTAATATAGGTCTTGGTAATTCACCACTCTCGGGAAGCATTTCATTGCGAGTGCATCAATAATAAAAAGCAATTGAAAAGTTCTCCAATCATCGTGTTAATGTATTTTAATGTATTTAGGTGGTGCACAGAGACTTGAAACCGAGCAACATCTTGTATGTGGATGAGTCGGGCAATCCAGAATCGATTCGTATCTGTGACTTTGGATTTGCCAAGCAGCTGCGTGCTGATAATGGTCTTCTCATGACTCCATGTTACACAGCTAATTTTGTTGCTCCTGAGGTAAGACTTAGTGATTTATTTCTGTCTTTTGCTGAAACATTACTAAAATTTTTAATTTAATTTCCCCTTGAAACAATGAAACGTTTAATGCTGATCACTGTTTATTGGAGTGGTGCAGCGTGTCCGAATACCAAACACTGCAGGGCTGGTAGGATGCAGACTCATGTCTCCACTTTCCCCATCATGCTGAGCCATCTATTTCAGCTGTGCCATTCTAGAGATTCCTAGTGAACAGGTACTTCTCCACAGGGATGGAGGACATGTCATCCCAGGCAAGGCGCCAGAATGACTTTAGCAAAGACCTGGAGCCTTCCTAGTTACAGGTGGCACAGTAAAGTGGAGAGGGGATTAAGATTTTTTTTTAAGTCATTTCTAATAATTGTTCAGCTGCCTTCCCATACCCTAAATTTTCTTTATTTTCTGTGAATTTTTCTGCTCATCAAGGTGAGCAATGTTAAGAGATTGGAACACCTAGTGACAGCAAGCAATTCCAAGTATCTCTCCACAGCTAGTCAATCCACCTCTACACTGCTCCAACAATCTACCTTAACCACAACTCCGAATAGCACCGATTGCATCATTGGCATTTACATTTCCCAGACTAACCACTATTATGGTTACCCTGAATGCAGTTGTCTGTGGTCCCAAGCCATGCAGTAACTTGGTAAAGACGGCTCTAAATCAATTTACATAGGGTCCTGATGGCAAGGGAGGAGATGTTCAAGCCCAGATGTGAAATGTGAAAGGATAGAATGTAATAATGCTTTCTTGTGTCTCAAATGGTTCCAAAGTGCTTCATGTATAAAGGAATTACTTTGAAGTTTAGTGACTTGTGTCCACAAATGAGTTATCCATATTGCCGTGGAATCTTCAACGTCCACCTGATTGACAGATGAAGCCTCAGTTAACCTCTCGCCTGAAAGACAGAAACTCATGACAAACGACACTTCCTCAATACTGCAACCACTCGCATTCATATAGCTCCTTTAATGTAGAAAAATAGCCCCAAGCTCTTCAGAGGCGTAATCAAAAAGAAATGGGAGCCGACATTAGGTACTCAAATCCTGAACTATGGGTTGAACTTCTATCATTCTGACTCTGGTAATAGTTACATTTGACCCAACATATCTTGTAAAGTAGATGTTCACAGCGGTAAAGGCTTGTTAGAAATAGACTTTTATTTATAGATATGCTGTAGGGAATTCTGCAATAATATGAGGGTATAACTGAAATCCTGCTGCCATTGTGATAAGTACAAAAGTTGAAAGGCTTGCAACATCATTAAATAAGGCAAAAAAGTATGTCTGTTAGCTTAAGATCAGTAGAGCTGCCATTCCGATTATTGAGCTCTTTTGCCAATAACGTTTTAGTATTCAAGAGCACAGAATGTACTCTCGGTGGAGGACTTCAATGTCCATCACCAAGAATGGCTCAGTAGCAGCACTGCTGACCGAGCTGGTCGAGTCCTGAAGGACATAGCTGCCAGACTAAAACTATGGCAGATGGTGGGAGAGCCAACATGAGGAAAAAGCCTACTTGACATTGCCCTCACCAATCTACCCGTTGCAGATGCATCTGTCCATTACAGCATTGGTAACTGGAGAAGAAGACCCATCTTCACACTGAGGATACCCTTCATCGTCTTTTGTGGCACTACCACCGTGCTGAATGTGATAAATTCAGAACAGATCTAGCAGCTCAAAATTGGGCATCCATGAGGCGCTGTGGGCCATCACCATCAACAAAACTGTACTCCACCACAATCTGTCACCTCATTGCCTGGCATATCCCTCATTCTATCATTACCATCAAGCCAGAGGACCTACCCTGGTTCAATGAAGAGTGCAGAAGAGCATGCCAGGAGCAGCACCAAGTGTACCTACAAATGAGATGTCAACCTGGGGAAGTTGCAACACAGGACTACATGCATGCTAAACAGAAAGCAGCATGCTATAAACAGAGCAAAGCGATCCCACAATCAACAAATCAGATCAAAGTTCTGCAGGCCTGCCACATCCAGTCGTGAATGGTGGTGGACAATGGAACAATTAACTGGTGGAGGAGGCTCCATGAATATCCCCATCCTCAATGATGGCAAAGGCCAACACACGAGTGCACAAGACAAGGCTGAAGTGTTTGTGACCATCTTCAGCCAGAAGTGCCGAGTGGATGATCTCTATCGGCCTCCTCCTGAGGTCCCCACCATCACAGAAGCCAGTCTTCAGCCAGTTCGACTCCCTCCAAGTGATATCAAGAAACGACTGAGCGCAATGGATACAGCAAAGGCTATGGGCCCCGACAACATCCCATCTGTTGTTCCGAAGACTTGCGCTCCAGAAATAGGTGCGCCGCTAGCCAAGCTTTTTCCAGTACAACTACAACAGTGGTATCTACCCGATGATGTGGAAAACTGCCCAGGTATGTCCTGTCCACAAAAAACAGGACAAATCCGATCCAGTCAATTACCATCAAATCAGTCTACTCTCAATCATCAGCAAAGTGATGTAAGGTGCCGTCGACAGTACTATCCAGGAGCACTTACTCGCCAATAAGCTGCTCACCGATGCTCAGTTTGGGTTCTGCCTGGATCACATGGTTCCAGACCTCATTATGGCCCTGGTTCAAACATGGACCAAAGAGCTGAGAAGTGAGGCGAGAGTAACTGCCCTTGACATCAAGGCAGCATTTGACTGAGTGTGGCATCAAGGAGCCCTAGTAAAATTGAAGTCAGTGGGAATCAGGGGTTAAACTCTTCATTGGCTGAAGTCATAACTACTATTAAAGGAAGGTGGTTGTTGGAGGTCAAGCATCTCAGCCCTAGGACATCGCTGCAGGAGTTCCTCAGGACAGTTTCCTAGGCCCAACCATGTTCAGCTGCTTCAACAAAGACCTTCCCTCCATCAGAAGTGGGGATATTTCCTGATGATTGCAGTGTTCAGTTCCATTCGCAACTCCCCAGATAATGAAGCAGTCCATATCTGCATGCAGTAAGACCTGGACACAGCATTCAGGCTTGGGCTGATAAGTGACAAGTAACATTTGTGCCACACAAGTGCCAGGCAATGACCATCTCCAATGAGAGAGTCTAACCACCGGCCTTGACATTCAACGGCATTACCATAATTGAATTCCCCACCATTAACATCCTGGGGGTCACAATTGACCAGAAACTTAACTGGACCAGCCACATGAATACTGTGGCAACAAGAGCAGGTCAGAGGCTGGGTATTCTGTGGCGAGTGTCTCACCTCCTGACTCCCCAAAGCCTTTCCATCATCTACAATGCACAAGTCAACAGTGTGATGGAATACTCTCCACTTACCTGGATGAGTGCAGCTCCAACAACACTCCATAAGCTCAGTGCCATCCAGGACAAAGCAGCCTGCTTGATGGGCACCTATCCACCATCTTAAACATCACTCCCTCCACCACCAGCCCACCATGACTGCAGTGTGTACCATTTACAAGTTGCACTGCAGTAACTTGCCAAGGCTTCTTCAACAGCATCTCCCAAACCCACGACCTCTACCACCTAGAAGGACAAAGGCAACGGTTGCATTGGAACACCATCACCTGCAAGTTCCCCTCCAAGTTACACACCAACCTGACTTGGAAATACATTACCGTTCCTTCATCGTCGCTGGGTCAAAATCCTTGAACTCCCTCCCTAACAGCACTGTGGGAGTGCCTTCACTACACAGAGTACAGCGGTTCAATTAAGAATGGGCAATAAATGCCGACCTTATCAGCGATGTCTACATCCCAGGAACGAATCTAAAAACATTTGGTAGAACTTCACCTATTCCAATAATTATGTTGTAGCAATTTGATTCTTGTTCAGTGTAACAACTGCTGATGCACTATTCACTAGAATTGTTATCCCAAGCGTTTTGGCCTTTTAACTATTTTGCTAAATTATATGGAAATGCATACAACATGGGAGCAGGCCATTTGGCCCAAACAATCATGCCAGTGTTTATCCTTTATGCGAGCAAATATTTCAAATGTTTACCTGCCCTGTTCCCATATCCCTTCAATCCCTTTTCCTTCATCCACCTATCCAATCTGATCTTGAATGGTACCATAGGTTCTATCTCAACCACTAATCGCAGAAGTGAATTCCACAAATTCACAACTCTAAAGAAATGCCTGTCTGTTCTAAATCTCTTGCGTTTAATCTTCTATCTGTGGCCCCTCATTTTAGACGACACCCCCCCCCCCCCCCAAAAAACCCACTGGAAACAGTACTTCGATCTACCCTGTCCGTCTTTTCATAATTTTAAACACTGATCTCATATTGCTCCATAATATGCATTACTCTTAATGAAAAAAGAACCATTTTGTCAAGTTGTATTTGTATTTCATCATACCAGGCAGCATTCTAGTTCATCTGTATTTTACCCCCTCTAAAGCCTCAATATTCTTCCTATAGTGTGGAGCCCAGTGCTGCTCACACTGTGCCTATTAGGATTTACAATTCCTATTTTGTATAAAAACCTTAACGACTGTTAATTATTTCAATGTATTATACTTTATAGGTCTTGAAGCGGCAAGGATATGATGCAGCTTGTGATATCTGGAGTCTTGGTGTTCTCCTTTACACTATGCTCACAGGGTACGTTTGTGTACTACCTAGGGTGTTACTGATCAAAGTACGGAAAACACAATCACTTTTCTATTTAACTTTCTTTCCCCTATGTTAAATGTATAGTTGACCATGCGTTACATAAGAAAATGGGAATGGCATCTTTTTTTTTAAAAAAAAAAAGAAAATTTAGGAGTTTATGCAATCAATATTTTTAATACTTTTGGAGCATTTAATGTAATAGAACAGGGAAGTCTTGCAACAGTTATACAGGGTATTGGTGAGGCCACACCTGGAATACTGCATGTAGTTTTGGTTTCCATATATACGAAAGGATATACTTGCTTTGGAGGCAGTTCAGAGAAGGTTCACTAGGTTGATTCCGGAGATGAGGGGGTTGACTTATGAGGAAACATAGAAAATAGGAGTAGGAATAGGCCATTTGGCCCTTCGAGGCTGCACCACTATTCAATACGATCATGGCTGATCCTCTATCTCAACACCATATTCCTGCTTTATCCCCATACCCCTTGATGCCTTTTGTGTCTAGAAATCTATCTATCTCCTTGAATATATTCAGTGACTTGGACTCCTCAGCCTTTTGTGGTAGAGAATTCCACAGGTTCACCACCCTCTGAGTGAAAAAATGTCTCCTCATCTTGGTCCTAAATTTACTACCCTGTATCCTGAGATTGTGACCCCTTGTTCTAGACTTCCCAGCCAGGGGAAACATGCTCCCCGCATCCAGTCTATCCAACCCAGTCAGAATTTTATACGTTTCAATGAGATCTCCTCTCATTCTTCTAAACTCTAGTGAATACAGGCCTAGTCGACTCAATCTCTCCTCATTCGACAGTCCTGCCATCCCAGGAATCAATCTGGTGAACCTTCACTGCACTCCCTCTATGGCAAGTATATCCTTTCTTAGATAAGGAGATCAAAACTGCACACAATACTCCAG
The DNA here is from genome assembly GCF_044704955.1 of Pristiophorus japonicus. Classification (NCBI taxonomy): domain Eukaryota; kingdom Metazoa; phylum Chordata; class Chondrichthyes; family Pristiophoridae; genus Pristiophorus; species Pristiophorus japonicus. Next base: position 122,543,412 of record NC_091987.1, on the reverse strand, counting down.
GTGTGGTCTCACCAAGGCACTGTATAACTGTAGTTAGACATCCTTGCTCCTGTACTCAAATCCTTTTGCAATGAAGGCCAACATACCATTTGCCTTCCAAACTGCTTGCTGCACCTGCATGTTTGCTTTCAATGACCAGGTCCCTTTACATCGACATTTCTCAAGCAAGAGATGGAGGGAAACAAAAAGGAGGCAAAAACAAAAGACAGAAAGGAGATGAGGAAAAGTGGAGGGCAGAGAAACCCAAGGCAAAGAACAAAAAGGGCCATTGTACAGCAAAATTCTAAAAGGACAGAGGGTGTTAAAAAAACAAGCCTAAAGGCTTTGTGTCTTAATGCAAGGAGTATCCGCAATAAGGTGGATGAATTAACTGTGCAAATAGATGTTAACAAATATGATGTGATTGGGATTACGGAGACGTGGCTCCAGGATGAGCAGGGCTGGGAACTCAACATCCAGGAATATTCAACATTCAGGAAGGATAGAATAAAAGGAAAAGGAGGTGGGGTAGCATTGCTGGTTAAGGAGGAGATTAAGGCAATAGTTAGGAAGGACATTAGCTTGGATGATGTGGAATCTATATGGGTAGAGCTGCAGAACACCAAAGGGCAAAAAACGTTAGTGGGAGTTGTGTACAGACCTCCAAACAGTAGTAGTGATGTTGGGGAGGGCATCAAACAGGAAATTAGGGGTGCGTGCAATAAAGGTGCAGCAGTTATAATGGGTGACTTTAATATGCACATAGATTGGGCTAACCAAACTGGAAGCAATACGGTGGAGGAGGATTTTCTGGAGTGCATAAGGGATGGTTTTTTAGACCAATATGTCGAGGAACCAACTAGGGGGGAGGCCATCTTAGACTGGGTGTTATGTAATGAGAAAGGATTAATTAGCAATCTCGTTGTGCGAGGCCCCTTGGGGAAGAGTGACCATAATATGGTGGAATTCTGCATTAGGATGGAGAATGAAACAGTTAATTCAGAGACCATGGTCCAGAACTTAAAGAAGGCTAACTTTGAAGGTATGAGGCGTGAATTGGCTGAGATGGATTGGCGAATGATACTTAAGGGGTTGACTGTGGATGGGCAATGGCAGACATTTAGAGACCGCATGGATGAACTACAACAATTGTACATTCCTGTCTGGCATAGAAATAAAAAAGGGAAGGTGGCTCAACCGTGGCTATCAAGGGAAATCAGGGATAGTATTAAAGCCAAGGAAGTGGCATACAAATTGGCCAGAAATAGCAGCGAACCTGGGGACTGGGAGAAATTTAGAACTCAGCAGAGGAGGACAAAGGGTTTGATTAGGGCAGGGAAAATGGAGTATGAGAAGAAGCTTGCAGGGAACATTAAGACGGATTGCAAAAGTTTCTATAGATATGTAAAGAGAAAAAGGTTAGTAAAGACAAACGTAGGTCTCCTGCAGTCAGAATCAGGGGAAGTCATAACGGGGAACAAAGAAATGGCGGACCAATTGAACAAGTACTTTGGTTCGGTATTCACGAAGGAGGACACGAACAACCTTCCGGTTATAAAAGGGGTCGGGGGGGCTAGTAAGGAGGAGGAACTGAGGGAAATCCTTATTAGCCGGGAAATTGTGTTGGGGAAATTGATGGGATTGAAGGCCGATAAATCCCCAGGGCCTGATGGACTGCATCCCAGAGTACTTAAGGAGGTGGCCTTGGAAATAGTGGATGCGTTGACAGTCATTTTCCAACATTCCATTGACTCTGGATCAGTTCCTATGGAGTGGAGGGTAGCCAATGTAACCCCACTTTTTAAAAAAGGAGGGAGAGAGAAAACAGGGAATTATAGACCGGTCAGCCTGACATCGGTAGTGGGTAAAATGATGGAATCAATTATTAAGGATGTCATAGCAGTGCATTTGGAAAGAGGTGACATGATAGGTCCAAGTCAGCATGGATTTGTGAAAGGGAAATCATGCTTGACAAATCTTCTGGAATTTTTTGAGGATGTTTCCAGTAGAGTGGATAAGGGAGAACCAGTTGATGTGGTATATTTGGACTTTCAGAAGGCGTTCGACAAGGTCCCACACAAGAGATTGATGTGCAAAGTTAGAGCACATGGGATTGGGGGTAGTGTACTGACATGGATTGAGAACTGGTTGTCAGACAGGAAGCAAAGAGTAGGAGTAAATGGGTACTTTTCAGAATGGCAGGCAGTGACTAGTGGGGTACCGCAAGGTTCTGTGCTGGGGCCCCAGCTGTTTACACTGTACATTAATGATTTAGATGAGGGGATTAAATGTAGTATCTCCAAATTTGCGGATGACACTAAGTTGGGTGGCAGTGTGAGCTGCGAGGAGGATGCTGTGAGGCTGCAGAGCGACTTGGATAGGTTAGGTGAGTGGGCAAATGCATGGCAGATGAAGTATAATGTGGATAAATGTGAGGTTATCCACTTTGGTGGTAAAAACAGAGAGACAGACTATTATCTGAATGGTGACAGATTAGGAAAAGGGGAGGTGCAAAGAGACCTGGGTGTCATGGTACATCAGTCATTGAAGGTTGGCATGCAGGTGCAGCAGGCGGTTAAGAAAGCAAATGGCATGTTGGCCTTCATAGCAAGGGGATTTGAGTACAGGGGCAGGGAGGTGTTGCTACAGTTGTACAGGGCATTGGTGAGGCCACACCTGGAGTATTGTGTACAGTTTTGGTCTCCTAACCTGAGGAAGGACATTCTTGCTATTGAGGGAGTGCAGCGAAGGTTCACCAGACTGATTCCCGGGATGGCGGGACTGACCTATCAAGAAAGACTGGATCAACTGGGCTTGTATTCACTGGAGTTCAGAAGAATGAGAGGGGACCTCATAGAAACATATAAAATTCTGACGGGGTTAGACAGGTTAGATGCAGGAAGAATGTTCCCAATGTTGGGGAAGTCCAGAACCAGGGGTCACAGTCTAAGGATAAGGGGTAAGCCATTTAGGACCGAGATGCGGAGGAACTTCTTCACCCAGAGAGTGGTGAACCTGTGGAATTCTCTACCACAGAAAGTTGTTGAGGCCAATTCACTAAATATATTCAAAAAGGAGTTAGATGAAGTCCTTACTGCTAGGGGGATCAAGGGGTATGGTGAGAAAGCAGGAATGGGGTACTGAAGTTGAATGTTCAGCCATGAACTCATTGAATGGCGGTGCAGGCTAGAAGGGCCGAATGGCCTACTCCTGCACCTATTTTCTATGTTTCTATGTTTCTATGTTTCTATCACCATTTAAATAATACTTTTATCTTTGTTTTTCCTACTGAAGTGGATAACCTCACATTTATCCAAGTTGT
>NC_091987.1:122365111-122535111 GCF_044704955.1 Pristiophorus japonicus | reverse complement strand
AGAATGATCCTGTAGACTGCAGGAAGATATCAATGGTCTAGTCAGGTGGGCAGAAAAGTGGCAAATGGAATTCAATCTGGAGAGGTATGAGGTAATGCATTTGGGGAGGGCTAACGAGGCAAGGGAATACACGATAAATAGGATCCTGAGAAATGTAGAGGAACAGAGGGTCCTTGCAGTGCATGTCCACAGATCCTTGAAGGTAGCGGGACAAAGGTGGTTAAGAAGGCATAAGGAATACTTTCCTTTATTAGCCAAGACATAGAAGCAGAGGTTATGCTAGAATTATATAAAACACTAGTTAGGACACAGCTAGAGTACTGCGTGCAATTCTGGTCCCCACATTACAGGAAAGATGTGATTGCATTAGAGAGAGTATAGAGGAGATTTACGAGGATGTTGCCAGGACTGGAAAATTTTAGCTACGAGGAAAGACTGAATAGGCTGAGGTTGTCTTTGGAACAGTGAGGCTGAAGGGAGACCTAATTGAGGTGTATAAAATTGAGAGGCTTAGATAGAGTGGATAGGAAGCACCCATTCCCTTAGAGGCCAATAACCAGAGGGCATAGATTTAAAGTAATTGGTAAAAGGATTAGAGGGGAGTTGAGAACTTTTTTCATGCAGAGGGTGGTGGGGGTTCGGAACTCACTACCTGAAAGGATGGAGAAGGCAGAAACCCTAATCACATTTAATAAGTACTTGGATATACACTTTAGGCGCCATAAACTAAAGTTACGGACCAAGAGCTGAAAAATGGGATTAGGCTGGATAGTTCTTTGTTGACCGACACAGACATGATAGACCGAATGGGCTCCTTCTGTGCCATAAATATCTGATCTTAGATGTGGCTATGACCATGTCATTCTAGCCACATTCACTAATTTTAATAGAAAAAACCTTGCACACACACGCACAATACAGATCATGTGTTTATTTACTTAAATTCATTGTGACCATATTTTATGACGGGTATTTTCTCATTTCCCCATCCCCTGCTCCCATCACACATCATGTTTCCAACAAAACCTGTTTACATATATCCTGTTTGTCTATCAATGTCATTAATCCTCTGACTTCCGATTGTCCATCGATGTCAGTATCTTGAATTCTGCATGTTTGGTTTAATGACCAGAAATTGAATTTTGTTTCAGTTACACCCCATTTGCTAATGGACCTGATGACACTCCAGAAGCAATATTGGCAAGAATAGGTAGTGGAAACTTCATCCTGACTGGGGGTTACTGGGATACAGTTTCTGATGCTGCTAAGGTAAATGCACAAGACAAATTGATTATTTTAACTATGAAGTTGTGTTTAACACTTGGTGGTTTGGGAAAAAGCTTGCATGCCTATCACTAGCACTTGAATTTGTACTGTATTCAAGAATGTAGCATAAACTCAGTATCAGATTCACTAATGTGGCAGAGGAGATAATTTGGAGGAGAATAAATGTGAATCCATAAAGGCAATTTTTTTAAATATAAAGTGTGGTACTTTGCTCGGAATGTTCCAGAACTGAATTTGACATTCTTGCTCCGTTCACTCAACTTTGACGCAGTGGAATACTTCCATTTTTATGGGTAAAATGGGTGGAATCGCACAATTCAATACCTCCTTTTTGCAACTACATAAAATCCCACAATCCAATGTAATAAATGGTGTGTGATTTCCCCCCGCCCCCACACACAGTAAGTCAGTGACATTACCAGAGTGGTGGGGGCAGAGTGACTTTGGATCCTGTGACTTAGAGGTTGATGCCGTATGGATGAATGAACTTGCATTTCTATAGTGCCTTTCTTAACCTCAGGACGTCACACAGCGCTTTGCAGCCAATGCACTACTTTTGAAGTGTGGTCACTATTGTAATGTGAGGAAATGCAATAGGTATTAACAGAAATGAGACAAATTACCAGAATATTTTTTGGTGTTGGTTGATAAATGTTGGCCAGAACAGTGCAAAAACACACTTTTCAAATAGTGCCATGGGATCCTTTGCACCCACCTGAGGGGGCAGGCGGGGCCTAGATTTAATGTCTCATCTGAAAGATGGCTTATCCCACAGTGTAGCGTTCCCTCAGTACTGCACTGAAGTATCGGCCTAGATTATGTGCTCAAGTCTCTAGTGCGGCTTGAACCCACAATCTTCTGACTTGGGCAAGTGTGCTACCACTGAGCTAAAGCTAACACTGTTCTGTTAAATATCTTGGTCTGATCTCATCTCCACCTTAATTGTACAGAATCACAGCTTTGTTTTTCAAACATTATTGGCAGCAGTGTACACGAAGTAGAAAATTATTTGGTGCATTTATACTTCCAAAAAAAAATTATCCAAATACTGTTTAAAAGGTATATTCTGTAAGGTCTAGTGAGCTTTCACTGTTTACAAATCTCCATTGATGCAGATCTGACTGAGGCATATTTTCTAGTCAGGCAGTCAGGTCTGTATCGTCTCAAACAGATCTTCACCATGTGGCCAATATTTGTCCCATATCCAGCATCACTAAACACATTTTCTGGTCATTATCACATTGCTGTTTGTTGAAGCTTGCTGTGCCCAAATTGGCTGCTGCATTTCCTACATTACAAAAGTGACTCCATCATCATCATCATCATAGGCAGTCCCTCGGGATCGAGAAAGACTTGCTTCCACTCTTAGCATGAGTTCTTAGGTGGCTGTACAGTCCAATACGAGAACCACATTTTCTGTCACAGGTGGACAGACAGTGGTTGAAGGGAAGGGGTGGGTAGGGAGCCTGGTTTGCCACACACTCCTTCCGCTGCCTGCGCTTGATTTCTCCATGCTCTCGGCGACGATACTCGAGGAGCTCAGCGCCCTCCCTAATGCACTTCCTCCACTTAGGGTGGTCTATGGCCAAGGACTCCCAGGTGTCAGTGGGGATGTTGCACTTTATCAGGGAGGCTTTGAGGGTGTCCTTGTAACGTTTCCACCTACCTGCCTTCGGCTCGTTTGCTGTGGACAAGTTCCGAGTAAAGCGCATGCTTTGGGATTCTCGTGTCTGTCGTGCAAAGTATGTGGCCTGCCCAGCGGAGCTGATCGAGTGTGGTCAGTGCTTCAATGCTGGGGATGTTGGCCTGGACGAGGACGCTAATGTTTGTGCGTCTGTCCTCCCAGGGGATTTGCAGGATCTTGTGGAGACTTGAGGTGTCTACTGTACATGGTCCATGTCTCTGAGCCATACAGGAGGGTGGGTATTACTACGGCCCTGTAGATCATAAGCTTGGTGACAGTTTTGAGGGACTGATCTTCAAACACACTTTTCCTCAGCCGGCCGAAGGCTGCACTGACGCACTGGAGGCAGTGTTGGATCTCATCATCAATGCCTGTTCTTGTTGATAGGAGGCTCCTGAGATAGGGGAAGTGGTCCACGTTGTCCAGGGCCACACTGTGGATCTTGATGTTTGGGGGGCAGTACTATGCGACGAGGACAGGCTGGTAAAGGACCTTTGTCTTATTTAATGTTTAGCGTAAGGCCCATGCTTTCATACGCCTTGGTAAATACATCGACTATGTCTTGGAGTTCAGCCTCTGTGTGAGCACAGATGCAGGCGTCGTCCGCGTACTGTAGCTCGACGACAGAGGTTGGAGTGATCTTGGACCTGGCCTGGAGATGGCAAAGTTTGAACTGCTTCCCACTGGTTCTGTAGTTTAGCTCCACTCCAGCCGGGAGCTTATCAACTGTGAGGTGGAGCATGGCAGCGAGGAAGATTGAGAAGAAGTTTGGAGCGCTGACGCAGCCCTGCTTGATCCCGGTCCGGACATGAATTGGGTCAGTGATGGATCCGTTGGTAAGGATCACGGCTTTCATGTTGTCGTGGAGCTGGCGGAGTATGGTGACGTACTTTTGGGGACATCCGAAACGGAGGAGGACGCTCCATAGACCCTCGCGATTGACGGTGTCAAAGGCCTTTGTAAGGTCGAAGAAGGCCATGTATAAGGGCTGGTGCTGCTCCCTGCATTTTTCCTGCAGCTGTCGCGCTGCAAAAATCATGTCCGTTGTGTCCCGGAGGGGACGAAATTCACACTGCGACTCCGGGAGGAGCTCCTCGGCCACGGGGAGAAGACGATTGAGGAGGACTCTAGCGACGACTTTCCCAGTGGTTGATAGGGAGATTCCTCTGTAGTTGCCGCAGTCGGTCTTGTCCCCTTTTTTAAAGATGGTCACGATCACTGCATCTCTAAGATCTCCCGGCATGCTCTCCTCCCTCCAGATGAGAGAGATGAGGTTGTGTATGCGAGCCAGTAGTGCCTCTCCGCCATACTTCAGTGCCTCAGCAAGGATTCCATCCGCTCCCATAGCCTTGTTGTTTTTTAGCTGTCTTATGGCCTTTTCTACCTCGTGCAGTGTTGAGGTCTCACTGAGGTGGTGGCGGGTAGCATGCTCCGTAATGGAGTCGAGAAGACTCGAGTCAAAGGCAGAGACTCGGTTGAGGAGATCTTCGAAGTGTTCCTTCCAGCGGGCCCTGACTGCTTCGTTGTCCTTGATGAGTGTTTCCCTGTTCTTGGCCAGGACTGGGGTGGGGCCTTGGGAGTTTGGTCTGTATGTGGCCTTGACTGTGGTGAAGAATCCTCGCACATCATGGCTGTCGGCCAGCTGCTGTATCTCCTGTGCTTTCTCCATCCACCACCTGTTCTTTAGGTCCCGGGTTTTTTGTTGGACCTTAACCTTTAGCCGTCTGTAATGCTGCTTTGCTGCTCCCGAGTTGGGTTGCTGTTTAAGGCTCTCAAATGTCCTGCGCTTGCAGTCTATTAGTTCTTGAATCTCCTGATCATTCTTATTAAACCAGTCCTAGTGTTTCCTGGTTGAGTGACCAAGTGTCTCCTTGCAGACACTGATTATGGAGGCCTGGAGGGCAGACCAAGCACTGTGGGCATTCTGCGTCTCGGGGTCATCAAGGCACGCCAGGTTAGCTGTGAGGCGCTGACTGTAAAGGGTTCTCTTAGCTGGTCCTTAAGTGCCCCGGCATTGATTTTTTTTTTTTGCGACACTGCTTCTGCTGCCCCCTTCGCTTTGGGGCTATGTTGATGACTGATCTGATTAGGCGGTGGTCCGTCTAGTAGTCGTCAGCTCCTGTCATGGCACGGGTGATGCCCACATCCTTGCGATCCCTGGCTCAGACGATGACATAGTCGAGCAGGTGCCAGTACTTGGAGCGAAGGTGTTGCCACGATGCCTTGTATTTGTTTCTCTGGCGGAACAAGGTGCTGGTGATGACAAGTTCATGCTCTAGACATTTTGCCACTGTAGGGTACCGCTGAAGTTGGCTTTCCCTACCCCCTCTCTGCCAATCACACCCCTCCCAGAGGTCTGTGTCCCTGCTGACCCTGGCGTTGAAGTCGCCGAGGAGGATCAATTTGTCGCCCGCGGGGACGCAGAGCAGGGATTTTTCGAGGTTGGAGTAAAAACCCTCTTTGGCCTCATCTGTTGCATCGAGTGTCGGGGCATAAGCACTGATGACTGTGGCGCACTGGTTCCGGGATAGGGTGAGTCGAAGCGACATGAGGCATTCGTTAGTCCCACAGGGGGAGTCTTTGAGGCGGTCGACCAGCTCGTTTTTGATGGTGTAGCCGACTCCGTGATGGTGGCGTTCTGCCTCTGGTTTCCCTTTCTAGAAGAAGGTGTAACCTCCACCTTGTTCCTTGAGCTGGCCTTCCCCTGCCCACCGGGTCTCGCTTAGGGCTGCAATGTCGATATCAAGGCATCTAAGTTCCCGGGCAATTATGGCGATGCGGCATTCTGGTCTGTCGCTGTTGAGGTTGTCCATGAAGGTCCTGACGTTCCAGGTCCCGAACTTCATGTTAAAGGAGTGGAAGATGCATGTGCATGATTTCTTTTAATGTGGGGTGATTGTTTCACGCCAGCTACCACACGAACTTAGCTGAGCGAGGTCTTGGTCCAGTAGCAAGGGGGTCCAGAATGACTGGAGACCAGGCACTGCTATATGGGCCTAATTGCATACGGCGAGGTGTTGGCCGCAGGCTCGGCGCTGGGTATCGTCCTTGGTTGTAGGTGGTCCAAGGTTTGTTTTGGGGCAGGCATTGGGGGGGCCAGCGGTGCACTGGGGCTCAGAAAAGGGGGGCAGGGGGGTGCTCAGCCATTGTACTCACCACGTACTGGAGAGGAGGCCAGGCCATCAGTGGGGAAGGAGAGGTCCGGGGAGGTGGAGGCCCGATAGCCAGGTCCAGCCACTCATTCGCCGCAGGAGGTCCAGGTCGCGTCGAGTCGTCCAGCCGCTGCAGGAGGTCCAGTCGGGAGGCCGAAGTCGCATAGAGTCGCCGCAGGAAGTCCAGCCAGGAGTCGCCGATGTGCGGTGTGGCGGTAGGCCTGAACTCTTGGGATTCGCGGGGTTGGGGTTAGGATGGGGATTTAAGTCTTTAAGACCCCCTCTTGGGGTCTATTAGGGCTGGGGCTTGGGGAAATTTAGATAGTGGGAGGGGGGACATTTGAGGGCTGCGGAGCTGTTTAGCTAGGGAGCTGCTACCCCGACGTCCATCACTACTTCACCCTAGCTAACTACTTCACCCTGAGCACCACAATCCTAAAGCGCATGACAGCCATTTGAAGTGAAAAGTGACTACACTTCAAACGGCTGTACTGTGCTTTAGGGTGTCCTGAGGTAGCGAAAGGTACTATGTAAAAGGCCTGTTCTTTTTTTTTTCTCGTGCTTGCCGTTGGTCGTGCCAGTATGCAGATGGAGGAATGGCAAAACTTGACGTCGATTCTTCCTATAATCTATTAGTTAGTCGTTTGAGGTTGGATTTATCTTTCGGTGTGGTAGTCATTGATGTGGCAAATATGTTCACTTGCCTATTAATGTTGCGAATATAGAATTAATGTTCCTTTTGATCTAACAGGATCTTGTATCAAAGATGCTTCATGTAGACCCACAGCAAAGACTGTCTACCGCCCAGGTGCTCCGACACCTCTGGATTGTTCAACGGGATAAACTGCCACAGTTACACCTGAACAGGCAGGATGCACCTCATCTAGTAAAGGTAAAAACTGCACTAGTGAATCGTCCGTCATATATTGAACTCTTGTATGAACCCCCCCTCCCCCCCATGTCATGCCTCTCCCTGTCCCTCCATCACCCCTTGCGCTGGGACTCTCCCTGTGCGAAGATGGTCTAGCGATAGTGCTACAGGGACCTCGCTTAGTCCACAAAATCATAGCTTTAATAGGTCAACCAGAACTGATTAGCTTTTCGTCCAAGGTGTGTGCAAGAAACCATCCCCTGCACATCTTGAACACACCATAAATCAACTGATTTGGCCTGTCAGAATGAATAGGAACAGAAAATGAGGCCAGAATTAGAGGATTGTAGATATCTGTATTGATTTATATAATTACAATATATTGAAAATGGATGATTGCTGTTTCATGCTAACCTAAATTAGAGCTGTGTTTTTTTTTTATTGTACCTGTGATGGGGATAGGACTAAACAAAATAAATATTTGATTACATATCAAAATAAATGCTAGTTGTCCCATAATTCAACTAATGTATGAAACCAAATTGATTTTGTGTGATTTAAAAATGAGTGTCTGTGCTGGTTGTTTAGCTGTCACCAACTCCCACTCTCTCTCTCTCTCTCTCTCTCTATAACTCTGAAATGGCTCCCATCAAAAATGGTCAATTTAAGTTAATTGTTAGGTTGAAATTGAAAGTATTTTGAAGTTGTACTGAAGTTGCTGCTTGTATCTGTCCTGGTCGTGGTGCAGCTTAGTACTGTACTAGGAGTGCAGTGCACCATCTACTTTTAAAATTGAGCATGTACTTTGCATTCTGTTATCTATTGCTTAAAACTCTAAGACAATATTGTGGAACATCTGCCAATTTTAGTATCTCTAACTAATTTTGGTGTACAGAAATTTGGTTCCATTTTTTAATTGAGGGGAGAGAGAAAAATGAATAATGTAATGACACTAACATTCACTATTTTAGTGACCCTGTTGGGGTTTATACTGTTACCACTTGTATCTGGGAAGGAAGAAATAACTTGCATTTAGACAAGTGCCTTTCCTGTCCTTGGGGTGTTCCAAAGCAACTAATGAATTTGTTTTGTAGTGTAGTCGCTGTTCTGTGTGGTAAACCCAACAGTTGATTTGCGTACAGCAAGCTCCCGCAAACATCTGAGTAGAAGTCTATGCAGCTATTGATGCGCATTTTGGCAAGCTGGTGTTTTGACTTTGTGCTCTGTTTTTCCTAGGGGGCTATGGCGGCTACTTACTCGGCACTGAACCGCACACCATTGCAGCCCGTTCTAGAGCCAGTCGCCTGCTCAAACCTGGCCCAGCGAAGGGGTGTGAAGAAACTTACCTCAACTGCTCTTTAAAGTGACCTCTGCTGAAAATGGATTCACAGCAGCCTTAGACATTAACATGTATCTCAGAACAGAGAGCAAACTATCCCAGTTATCTTTATATGCTGCTTTTTGGCTTCTGCTAGTCCTGCTTTGAACAATTGGATACCAGAATATTGGGAATTTAAAGCAGAACCATACTTGGGAACAAAGGTTATTTGGGTAAAAGCGTAGAAACTTGGCATTACAATGAACACTGTATTACTTGTATTTGTAAATTCGCAATAGGAAAAGCACTCTGAAACATACTGAATTTCTACTGGGAATGTGTAAGTCTACCAGGAATGTTTTTGTTGTAATTAAAGATCTTTAAGTTCAGCACTTGAGTTAACGTATACCCAATACGTGTTATCACTGTAAGCCTTGTGCCATTTTGAATGTCATGACCTTTACGTAGGCAGTGACTCTCATTTTCTCCCCAGCGTAGTCCTTCACTAGTCTGTTTGCATCAATGGTTATTTTCATACTTATCTGATCAGTATCCCCCGGTTGAAAGTTCTGTTACGTAGCAGAGGGACACTTTATTCTCTTGCCTGCATCTTGAGTCAATTACTAAACAACTATCAAATGTGCTACTGTAATCTATAGATCCTTGAGAAGGCAGCCTACCGACTATAGCATGTATTTGTGAGAGAGCGAATGTTTATAAAGTAATCTTTCATTACATATATCTTAGCATGATATGGTGAGGGTGATGGTCGTATTTTTGCCACTCACTGGCATTGAACAAAAAATATTGAATTTCTCAAATGGATTCACATCGGCATTTGAGTCGCAGTGACGAGAAATAGAAATCAATTGAAGTTCTTTCACTGTGTATCCATTGCATTTTTAACTTTTCCATCCTTATAAAATAATAGTTTCTAAATATTGCAGCCTTTAATGGATTCCTGATAATTGATGGGATGAGATTGCAATAGATTCAAATAATGCACATTAAGTGTTGTCATCCAGTTATCATAGTTCGAAGAGAAGGTGTAAAGATGAGGGATGTAATTATTTTGAAATTCAAAATCTACTCGGTGAGTTTTTAAAATGAAGCCGTATCACAGATGTAATATTTTTCTACACTTCTATAAAATCAAACTTTATACTGGACTCCACAGCATGGCACAGCACTGAAGTGGATGTACAAGGATTTTTTTTTTTATACTGTCTTTACCAAAGTGTGAATTTGGTAGCAGTCTGAAGTCGGGTTCAGCAGATGTTTGCTGGGCGATGCTGCCATTTAACTGGATTGATTAGAATAGTCAATACTGAAAGAGATTGACTTAATTGTGCCTCATTCTGGTACGGAACCAGAATGTTTTCATTTGAATTTTAATGTTACCCTGGCCCATTCTAGGCGTAACTAGGAGTGAAATCAAATCTATCATTACTTGTGTTACTGCTTATGGGCTGGCAATTTTTTGTAATCATGAGAAAAAACTGAAATTTATACAAAATAAAATGTCAAACTTATGAAATTGTGCAGTTACTTTACTTGCAACCTGTGAGCTTTGCTTTTTACTGACTAATCAGTAAGTGCCAATTTGTGGAATTGTTTCAATCTACTTGGAAGGAAAATATAGCTCAGACCTTAGTACATTTCAGTCATTCTATGTAATCTTACAGCACAGGAGGAGGCCGTTTGGCCCATCGTGCCTGTGCTAGCTCTTCGAAAGAGCTATCCAACAACAACAATTTGTATTAAGTAGCGCCTTTAACGTAATAAAACGTCCCAAGGCACTTCACAAGAGAGTTAACTTTAAAAAAAAATTGACACCAAGTCATAAGGAGATGTTGAGGCAGTTGACCAAAAGCTTGGTCGAAGAGATAGGTTTTAACAATGCCAACAACAACTTGTATTTATATAGTGCCTTTAACATAGTGAAAGGTCCCAAGGCGCTTCACAGGAGTATTATAGGATAAAAATGTTATGCTGAGCCGCATTAGTAGAAATTCGTGCAAGTGACCAAAAGCTTGGTCAAAGAGGTATGTTTTAAGGAGCGTCTTGAAGGAGGAAAGAGAGGCAGAGCCAATTATCCCATTCCCCCTGCTCTTCCCCATAGCCCCGCTATTGTTTTCCTTTTCAAGTACATTGTCCGATTGCCTTTAGAAAGTTACTATTGGATCTGCTTCTACCACCCTTTCAGACAGTGTATTGCAGATCATCATGTCTTGTATATGAAAATAAATTCTCCTCCTCTCTTTTTCCCCCCCCCCCCCTCCCCCAGTTCTTTGGCCAATAAATTACCTTAGATCCGTGTCCTCTGGAAACCTACCCACCTGCCGGTGGAAATAGATTCTACAAATTTAAACAACAATTAGAGTAATAAAACATTTGTTTCTTTCAAAGATAGGTTATTTGTGCCCCATGAGTTTGACCAAATAGCTATTGCTTCTCTCCTTTGATGGCATCACTTTTGGTCCTCCTTGATCTATATTATTGGCATCACTCTCCTGACTTCAAATGAAACTCCTATTATCTCCTTCATTGCTAAAGCTGCCTCCAAAACTTTGAGCCAAACACCTCTTTCTTCCTTAACAATTCTTGCCTCTAAAGCCCAGGTCTGGCCAAGGAGGTGTCTGTCCACTCCAGACGAGCACATAATCCAGGCTGACACTCCAATGCAGTACTGAGAGCCCAACCTTATCAGCCCAAGCCTGAATGTCATCCAGGTCTTGCTGCCTGTGGTCACGGACTGCTTCATTATCTGAGGGTTGGCGAATGGGACTGAACACTGCAATCATCAGTGAACATCCCCACTTCTGACTTTATAATGGAGGGAAGGTCATTGATGAAGCAGCTGAAGATGGTTGGGCCTTGGACACTGCTCTGACGAACTCTTGCAGTGATGTCCTGGAGCTGAGATGATTGACGTCCAACAACCACAACCATCTTCCTTTGTGCGAGGTATGACTCCGGCCAGTGGAGAGTTTTCCCCGATTCCCATTGACTTCAATTTTACCAGTGCTCCCTAATGCCACACTCGGTCAAATGCTGCCTTGATGTCAAGGGTGGTCACTCTCGCCTCACCTCTGGAATTCAGCTCTTTGGTCCATATTTGGACCACGGCTGTAATGAAGTCTGGAGCAGAGTTGTCCTGGCGGACCCAAACTGAGCATCGGTGAACAGGTTATTGGTGAGTAAGTGCTGCTTGATAGCACTGTCGACTACATCGTCTGTCACTTTGAGAGTAGACTGATGGGGCGATAATTGGCCTGATTGGATTTGTCCTGCTTTTTGTGGACAGGAAATACCAGGGTAGTTTTCCACACTGGCAGGTAGATGCAAGAGTTATAGCTACTGGAACAGCTTGGCTTGAGGTGTGCCTAATGCTGGAGCGCAAGTCTTCAGCATGACAGCCGGGATATTGTCAGGGCACATAGCATTTGCAGTATCCAGTCCGCTCAGCCGGTTTTTTATCACCTGAAGTGAATCGAATTGGCTGAAGACTGGCTTCTCTGATTATACAAGATTCACTAAGGAAGATAGGAATAACCATCTGAAAATGCTAGAGGACTGAGGGTCGAGCGAGAAGGGGGAGCTGAGGGAAATCCTTACTA
This sequence comes from Pristiophorus japonicus, assembly GCF_044704955.1. Lineage (NCBI taxonomy): Eukaryota > Metazoa > Chordata > Chondrichthyes > Pristiophoridae > Pristiophorus > Pristiophorus japonicus. The sequence goes on along the minus strand of NC_091987.1, from coordinate 122,523,179 downwards.
GTCAGGAAATGGTGTTGGGGAAATTGATGGGATTGAAGGCCGATAAATCCCCAAGGCCTGATAGTCTGCATCCGAGAGTACTTAAGGAAGTGGCCCATGAAATAGTAGATGCATTGGTGGTCATTTTCCAACATTCCATGGACTCTGGATCAGTTCCTATGGATTGGAGGGTAGCTAATGTAACCCCACTTTTTAAAAAAGGAGGGAGAGAGAAAACAGAATTATAGACCGGTTAGTCTGACATTGGTAGTGGGGAAAATGTTGGAATCAATTATTAAAGATGTAATAGCAGAGCATTTGGAAAGCAGTGACAAGATTGGTTCAACTCCATGGATTTATGAAAGGGAAATCATGTTTGACAAATCTTCTAGATTTTTTTGAGGATGTAATTAGTAGAGTGGATAAGGGAGAACTAGTGGATGTGGTGTATTTGGACTTTCAAAAGGCTTTTGACAAGGTCCCACACAAGAGATTAGTGTGCAAAATTAAGGCACTTGGTATTGGGGGTAATGTATTGACCATGGATAGAGAACAGGTTGGTAGACAGGAAGCAAAGAGTGGAAATAAACGGGTCCTTTTCAGAATGGTAGGCAGTGACTAGTGCAAGGTTCAGTGCTGGGACCCCAGCTATTTACAATGTACATTAATGATTTAGACAAAGGAATTGAATGTTTGCAGATGACACTAAGCTGGGTGGCAGTGTGAGCTGTGAGGAGGATGCTAAGAGGCTGCAGGGTGACTTGGACAGGTTAGGTGAGTGGGCAAATGCATGGCAGATGCAGTATAATGTGGATAAATGAGGTTATCCATTTTGGTGGCAAAAACAAGAAGGCAGAATATTATCTGAATGGTAAGATTAGTAAAAGGGGAGGTGCAACGAGACCTGGATGTCATGGTACATCAGTCATTGAAAGTAGGCATGCAGGTACAGCAGGCAGTAAAGAAAGCAAATGGCATGTTGGCTTTCATAGCGAGAGGATTTGAGTATAGGAGCAGGGAGGTCTTACTGCAGTTGTACAGGGCCTTGGTGAGACCACACCTTGAGTATTGTCTAGTTTTGGTCATCTAATCTGAGGAAGGACATTCTTGCTATTGAGGGAGTGCAGCGAAGGTTCACCAGACTGATTCCTGGGATGGCAGGACTGACGTATGAAGAAAGATTGGATCGACTAGGCTTATATTCACTGGAATTTAGTAAGAATGGGCCCAAGTTTTAGCCTCAGTTGCTCCTGATTTTTTGGTGCAACTGGTGTAGAACGGAGTATCTTAGAAATTCAAATTCTCGGCATTTAGTTTGCTCCAGTTCTAGTCAATTAGAACAGTTTCACTTTGGAACAGAATTTTTATTTCAAAAGGGGTTTGTCCGGCCACTTATGCCTGTTTTCAAAGTTTCAGCAGTGAAAACTTACTCCAAACTAACTTAGAATGGAGTAAGTGAATATTTTTGTACGCTCGAAAAAACCTAGTCTGCACTTTAGAAAATCAGGCGTAGGTTACAAATCAGGCGTAGGGAATGGGGGTTAGGTTTAAAGGGAAGTTTACAAACATTAAACACTTCAGTTTTACAAATAAAGAGCCATCATCAATAATAAATGATAAAAACATCAATAAATCAACCAATAAATAAAAAAATTAATAAATAAATAAAAATTTTATATCAATAAATAAAACATTTTCTACTTACCGACTGCAGCACCGGGAGCCCTCCAACAGCAACAGCACCAGTGCCCCCCCACTGGCAGTGTGTCTGTCAGTGTCTCTATCTCTCTCTCACTCTCTGTCTGTCAGTGTCTGTGTTTCTGACAGCGAGGGAAGGGAGGAGAAGGGGAAGGGGGGAGGAGGAGGGGAAAGGGGGAGGAGGAGAAGGAGTAAGGGAGGAGGAGAAGGAGTAAGGGAGGAGGAGAAGGAGTAAGGGAGAAGGGGACGGAGTAAGGGGAAGGAGGGGGAGAGGGAGAAGGGGAGGAAGGGAAGGGGGAGCAGGGGAAAGGGAGGGGAGAAGGGGAGAAGGGGGAGGAGGGGAAGGGGGGAGGTGGGGGAGGAGGAGAAAGAGGGGGGGAGGGGGGAGGAAAAGGGGAAAGAGGGAGGAGAAGGGGGGGAAAGGAGAAGTGGGGGGGAAGGAGAAGGGGGAGGGAGGCGGAACGAGCCGGGCTGGGCCCAAGACTTCGGGCAGGGCCCGTCCCCAGCACCAAATTTACAGGTAGGTGGCTTTGGGTCGGGTCAGGGGGAGCGCGGGTCCGGTCTGGTCCGGTGGGGGAGCGGGAGTCGGTGTCGGGGTCCGGTCCGGGGGTGGGGGGGGTTGGGGATGCGGGAGTCGAGTCGGGTCGGGGGGAAGCGGGAGTCGAGTCGGGTCGGGAGGAAGCAGGAGCTGGGTGTGGGAGGCAGCCTTATGCACGCAGCCCCAGTGAGGCCATTCGGCCAGGGCTAGGGGCTGCGTGCTTTGGGCCCTTCCCACACAGTTTTGGGTGCCTGGAGCTACTGCACATGCGCGTCCACTGTAGCGCGCATGTGCAGAGGTCCCGGCACTGTTTTCAGCGCAGGGACCTGGCTCCGCCCCCTACAGCTCGTGCTGCGCCGCGCCGAGGGCCAGAGGACCAGCAGGGAGCTGGAGAATCTAAGTTTTTTTTAGGCGCACTTTGTGGCGCAATAAACGGGCGTCCAGGTCGGGGCTGCGCCGTTCTAGGCAAGGTCCGAAACTTGGGCCCAATAAGAGGGGATCTCAGAAGCATATAAAATTCTGACAGGATTGGGCAGGTTAGATGCAGGAAAAATGTTCCCGATGTTGGGGAAGTCCAGAACCAGGGGTCACAGTCTAAGGATAAGGGGTAAGCCATCTAGGACCAAGATGAGGAGAAACTTTTTCACCCAGAGAATTGTGAACCTGTGGAATTCTCTACCACAAAGTTGTTGAGTCCAGTTTGTTGGATATATTCAAAAGGGAGTTAGATGTGGCCCTTACGGCTAAAGGGATCAGGGGATATGGAGAGAAGGCAGGAGTGGGGTACTGAAGTTGCATGATCAGCCATGATCATATTGAATGGTGGTGCAGGCTCGAAGGGACGAATGGCCTGCTCCTGCACCTATTTTCTGTGTTTCTACATAGGATATATGTAACAGATCAGAAACAGGCCATTCAACCCAACCAGTCAATGCCGGCGTTTATGCTCCATTCGAGCCTCCTCCCTTCTTAGCTCCGTAAAATTTTCCTGCAGGACCTCGCCTCTTCCTAGCTCTGTCGGTATCAATATGGACCACGACCTCTGGCTGTTCACCCTCTCCTCTATGAATGTTCTGCATCCGCTCTGACATCCTTAACCCTGGCACCAAACGCTTTAGCCTTGTCTTTTGCACTTGCGTGCTAGACTCCACCATCATTAATGGAGAAATTCATGGAGCAGCCTCTTTCCATTACATCAACAACAACTTGTATTTATATAACATCTTTAAAGTAGTGAAACATCCCAAGGCGCAGGATTATTACGAGATAACAAATTTGACATCAAGCCGCATAAGTAGAAATTAGCGCAGGTGACCAAAAGCTTGGTCAAAGAGGTGGATTGTAAGGCGTGTCTTGAAGGGGGAGAGGTTGAGAGGGTTAGGCAGGGAGTTCCAGAGCTTGGGGCCTAGGCAACAGAAGGCACGACCACCAATGGTTGAGCGATTATAATCGGGGATGCTCAAGCGGGCAGAATTAGAGGACCGCACATCTTGAATAGGGGGGTCTGTGGGACTGGAGGAAATTTGAGATGGGAAGGGGCGAAGCCATGGAGGAATTTGAAAATAAGGATGAGAATTTTGAAATCGAGGCGTTGCTTAACCAAAAGCCAATATAGGTCAGCGAGCATAGGGGTGATGAGTGAGCGGGACTTGGTGAGAGTTAGGACATGAACAGCTGAGTTTTGGATCACCTCTCATTTACGTAGGTTAAACTGTGGGAGGCCAGCCAGGAATGCGTTGGAATAGTCAAGTCTAGAAGTAAAGGCATGGATGAGGGCTTCTGCAGTGAATGAGCTGAGGCAAGGGCGGAGATGGGCGATGTTACAGAGAAGGAAATGGGCGGTCTTAGTTATGTTGTGGATATGTGGTCGAAAGCTCATTCCAGGGTCAAATATGATACCAGGTTGCGAACAGTCTGGTTTAGCCTCAGACAGAAGTTGGGGAGAGGGCTGGAGTCAGTGGCTAGGGAGCGGAGTTTGTGGTGGGGACTGAAAACAATGGCTTCAGTCTTCCAAATATTCAATTGGAGAAAATTTCTGCTCAATCAGTCCGACAATTTAGAGACTGTGGAGGGGTCCAGGGAAGTGGTAGTGAGGTAGAGCTGGATTTCATCAGTGTACATGAGGAAACTGATGCTGTGTTTTTGGATGATGTTGCCAAGAGGCACCATGTAAATGAGAAATATGAGGGGGCCAATGATAGATCCTTGGGGGACACCAGAGCTAACGATGTGGGGGCGGGAAAAGAATGTGTTGCAGGTGATTCACTGGCTACACTTAGATAAAAATGGAACCAGGCAAGTTGCTTAATAGTCCATCACCACTCACAACTGGATGTGGCAGGACTGCAGAGCTTTGATCTGATCTGTTCATTGTGGGCTCACTTAGCTTGGTCTATAGCATGCTGCTTCCGCTGTTTAGCATGCATGTAGTCCTGTGTTGCAGCTTCCCCAGGTTGGCACCTCATTTGTAGGTACGCCTGGTGCTGCTCTTGGCATGCTCTTGTATACTCCTCATTGAACTAGGAATGGTCCCCTGGCTTGATGGTGAGGGATATGTCGGGCCATGAGGTTACAGATTGTGGTGGAATACAATTCTGCTGCTGATGGCCCACAGTACCTCATGGATGCCCAGTTTTGAGCTGCTAGATCTGTTCTGAATCTATCCCATTTAGCACAGTGGTCGTGCCACACAAACACGATGGAGGGTGTCCTCAGTATGAAGATAGCACTTCATCTCCACTGCATTTAAGGTTAGGGTTAAGGACTGTGTGGTGGTCACTGCTACCAATGCTGTCATGGACAGATGCATCTGCAACAGGACGAGGTCAAGTAGGTTTTTCCCTCGTGTTAGTTCTCTCACCACCTACCACAGGCCCAGTCTGGCAGCTGTATCCTTCAGGACTCGGTCAGTAGTGTCCTGCCGAGCCACTCTTGCTGAAGGACATTGAAGTCCCCCACCCACAGTACATTCTCTGGCCTTGCTACCCTCAGTGCTTCTTCCAAGTGGTGTACAACATGGAGGGGTAGTGATTCATCAGTTCAGGGAGGGCAGTAGGTGGTAATCAGCATATTTCCTTTCCCATGCTTGACCTGAAGCCATGAGACTTCATGCGGTCCAGAGTCAATGTTGAGGACTCCCAGGGCCACTCCCTCCCGACTGTATACCACTGTGCCACTACCTCTGGTGGTCTGTCCTGCTGGTGGGACAGAACACACCCAGGGATGGTGATGGAGGAGTCTGGGACATTGGCTGAAAGGTGTGATTCTGTTAATCATGACTATGTCTGGCTGTTGCTTGACTAGTCTGTGAGACAGCTCTCCCAATTTTGGCACAAGTCCCCAGATGTTAGTGAGGAGGACTTGCAGGGCCAACTGGGCTGGGTGTGCCTTTGTCATGTCTGAAGCCGGTGCCCAGATCGATGCCGGATGGTCCATCCAGTTTTATTCTTATTGTTTTTCGTAGCGGTTTGTTACAACTGAGTGGCTTGCTAGGCCATTTCAGAGGGCAGTTAAGAGTCAACCACATTGCTTTTGGTCTGGAGTCTCTTATAGACCAGACCAGGTAAGAACATCAGATTTCCTTCCCTAAAGGACATTAATGAACCAGATGGGTTTTTAACGACAATCCGATAGTTTCATGGTCACCATTACTGATACAAGCTTTTTATTCCAGATCGAGCTCTAGATTTCTATTCCAGGTGGACACAAAAGATCCCATGGCGCTATTCGAAGAAGAGTAGTGGAGTTGTCCCAGAGGTCTGGCCAATATTTATCGCTCAACTAACATCACTAAAACAGATGATCAGATCATTTATCTCATTGCTATCTGTGGGACCTTGCTGTGAGCAGATTGGCTGCTACATTTCATTGACTTGAAAGTGGGTTGCGACATCCTGTGGTTGTGAAAGACGCTGTATAAATGCAAGTTCTTTGCTTTGAATACTTACTCCAGAATCCGGAGATACTCTCCTAACACCTTCTTCACATTCCTGGATAGGATACAGGCAAAAGCTTGGCTGCTGTTAGGTGATCTTTCTTGCACCTCTAGTCTCCAACCTTTATCTTTCCATTGCTATAACGTCTTGACTGGATTATCAGTGTTTCCACTCTTGTTCTCTTAGCTTCAAATATGGTATCTTGTATGCTTTTTCTGCACCTGCTGTATTAAAATCAAGTTCACCATCTTCTCTTACTCATTCCACAGGTCTTTAACACTGTAGAACTGTTGAAATACCTCAGTCTTGCAATCTTAAGGCTCTTAAAACCCAAACTCAGCATTATCTTCAACGTTACCCTGACCTAGTCCAGGTGTAACTAGGAGTGTAATCAGAAATCTATCATTACTCGGGTTGCTCCTTATGGGCTGGCAATTTTTTGTAATCATGAAAAACTGAAATTTATACAAAATAAAATTTCAAACTTATTAAAGCTTGTGATGTCAATTTACATGCAAACTCTGAGCTTCTTGACATAGTTCCTGATTTACTTTGTCTTACTCTTTCACTCTTGTCAACCTCGATCAATTTTTGAATGATGTGCCTGACCTTTTCATCTTGATTTCTCAATAAAACCAGATATTTCACTAGTTGTGAAACAGCTGTGATTCTACACTGGGATTAAAATGTTGCTAAGGACTTGGATCTCTCTTGATTAAGATTGTTTTCTAAAGATTTACAGTAAATTGTTATATGGCACATTGTGTAATATGGCCACAGCCTGAATTCCTTCTAATTAATAGAAAATAGTGGTAGTGTTGGAGATGCTGTTTAGTGCTCTCTCTGCATGCTTCACACCTTTAGCAGTGCAATGCAAATATTAAGCGGCATCTCTAACAGAGAGGGAGGGTAGATAGGGAATCTGGTGCACTGAGCACAGCACAGCTGCATTTGTTCTGCATTTGTCACAAAATTTCTTGCAAAATGTAGCACTATGAAGTTCACAGAATTCTGCCCAGTTTGGGAAAAATGTAGGAATAAAAACAGATCCAGCCTGATACAGAGCCACAATGAAAGGAAAGTTGGGAAAAATGATGTATCGAAATAAATTATCGATTGAGATTTAAGAACAAAGGAGATTATTTGAATACTTCTTTCATCTTGGAAATATTTGCCCTAAAAATTATTTTTGACCCTAAAAAGATCCTAATTTCAGAGGCAACAACCTGTGCTGTGATTTGGGTGAGTATCTGTCAGCATTGTGTCTCTGGAACAAGTATTTGGAATTTTTAGCAGATTGATGGATTAGCACTGCCATCTACTAGTGACCTAAGGTATTACTGCGGAAGTTCCAGAAAGCAGAAAGTGTGAACAGTATTTCCATTTCAAAGTTGCCCTGTTGCAGCAGATTTGATGAGCTGTTGAACTGGGGACGGTTAAGAGACTGTCAGCTTCTAAAGGTAACAGCTCAAGTGTTTTAACTTTTAGGTCACTATGTCACACAAAAAAACATTGGCTCCGATATTAACTCAGAGACAGGAATGCCGTGAATGTTAATGGATGACTAATCCGCAGCATTGTGTGGCTTGTAAGCCTGGCTGATTTTAATGGTTAGTTGGCATTTAAAATAAAGCCTCCAAGTTTCTTGATGGGATGCTCCATCTGCATGATGTAAATTCCTGCCCATTCTTTGAAGGCTCAGTCCATTACTGTAAGGGAGGTTGAGGGGGAGGACTTTGATCACTGAATAAATAGTTGACTTTTGGAAGGATGTCTGGCAAGAGAGGGAAGGTGGCCCTCAGGTTCAGTGATGCAGCACTGGAAGTAATGCTGGGTGCTATGAGAGCAAGGGTGACCGTTGTTTCCCAAAAGAAACATAGAAACATAGAAACATCGAAATTTACAGCACAGAAGGAGGCCATTTCGGCCCGTCGTGTCCGCGCCGGCTGACAAAGAGCCACACGGCCCTCCGTCAGCAGCCCTGAAGGTTACATATGAACCTATGAACAATGGCAGAACGCCCAGCCCGTCCCACACAACTGTGACACCTTATACTGAAACATTCTACACTCCACCCCAACCGGAGCCATGTGATCTTCTGGGAGAGGCAAAAACCAGATAAAAACCCAGGCCAATTGCGGAAAAAGGAATCTGGGAAAATTCCTCTCCGACCCATCCAGGCGATCGAAACTAGTCCAGATCACCCTGGCTATATTAGATTCCCTGCAGTACTTACCATCATATCTGCGCCAGCCAACAAGAGGTTATCCAGTCTAATCCCAATTACCAGCTCTGCAGGTAACGGCACTTTAAGTGCCCATCCAAGCACCGTTTCAATGTGGTGAAGGTTTTTGCATCCATCACCCTTCCAGGCAATAAGTTCCAGACCCCCATAACCATCTGCGTGAAGAAGCCCCCCACTCAAATCCCCTCTGAACCTACCACCAACCACCTTAAGACTATGCCCCCTCGTAATTGACCCCTCCACCAATGGAAATAGGCCCTTGCTATCCACTATATCCAGGCCCCTCAAAATGTTGTACACCTCAACCTCCTCTGTTCCAATGAGAACAAACCCAGCCTATCCAACCTGTCCTCATAGCTAAGATTCTCCATTCCAGGCAGCATCCTAGTAAATATCCTCTGCATCCTCTCTAGTGCAATCACATCCTTCCTATAATACGGCGAACAGAACTGCACGCAGCTGTGGCCTAACCAGAGTATTATACAATTTAAGCATAACCTCCCTGCTCTTGTATTCTATGCCTCGGCCAATAAAGGCAAGCATTCCGTATGCCTTCTTAACCACCTTATCCACCTGGCCTGTTACTTTCAGGGAATCTGTGGACCAATGGTGGAGCTTTGGAGGTGTGGCCTATTCAGTTGGAGCCTGGAGCAGTGAGAGAAGGAGCTTGCTGTTGTTGCTCCTGCCTGGGAGGCCTTGAGTGAGCCCTGTGAACAGCCCAGGAAGAGGAGCAAGGGGCTTTCTACAATTCCAATTCATCCAGAGGGAGAGGAGGAGAGCAGAAAATTCAACAACCTTTAATACTGCTGCAGAGAGTTGGAGAGAGGGGGAAAAAAGAACAACTATCCAGTGTGGAAGGAGGGAGAAACTTCATCAACCAAAGGTGGGTGTGTTTTGGTGTATTCCCCTAAAGACTTTGTTGTATCGGTGGGGGGAGGAAAGAAGACTTGCTAGAGGGCCGGAACATCGCGGGGGGTGTGTGTGTGTGGGGGTCTTGCTTACAGCTAGGCCCCACACACCACTGAAGCACCCCTCCCCCATTGCCTAGCCTGGGATAGCTGGAGCTACCTGGCTGAAGAACTATTAATCACCTATTTAACATCGTTGGGAGTGTGTGCCTGGGTGGCTCCAGCTGTCCCAGGTGAAGACATCTTCTCCCCCCACCTGAAGACCATCTACAAAGACTGTGTTTGTTTTGCCATCATCTGGGGAGTGCACCCCAAGAAAAACACCCACCCATCGCTGTGAGGGGAGACCTGCCCTCACCGCTTCCCTCTTTCCCACCCCCGCCTCTTTTTCTCTGTCTCTCCCCTCTCTCTCTGAGAGCCCCTTTCCTCCTAATTGAAAAACCAATTAAGACAACTGAGCAGAGGGAGCAAGGCCCCTCCCCAATTGTCAACTAGGGGAGAGGTGTGCCTCTTTTCGAGCTCCCTCTGTTCAAACACCAACGAGGCCATTTAAGACCATTAAGGCCTGTGACTTTGGGGTGGGTGTAGCCCTTAAAGTGACCCCGTGATGGCGACCCCATCCACGCCGGTGGCAGGGCCAGCAAAGACATATGCGCAGGCAGCGTCCACATCCACGGCGCCTTCTGCTGCCCTGCCACCGTTCAGACTTATAACAAAAAAACACGGGGTCAAGAGCTACACTCACCCCACAATGAGCATCGAGGAGTGCGTGCGGGCGATGGTTGGGGTAGTCGGCCCTCTGCCATTGTCGCAGCCTCCAAGATGTCTGGGAAGGCTGTATTCTTCCTGGGGTCGGAGCGGGCCTTGAAAAGGGGCTCACGGTGGGCGGGATGTTCCTGCCGGTGGACCCTCTCGGGGCCACCGTGCAGAGGGTCATCCTTTCTAACGTCCCGCCCTTTGTTCCCGCTGAGCTCCTCCTCCCTCACCTACACCAACTGGGGGAGGTAAGGTCAGGGATCAACCCCATACCGCTCGGCCTCAGGGAGAGCAGCCTGCGCCACGTGTTCTCCTTCCGCCGCCAGCTCTTTGTGCGGCTGGCGCGGGAGGAGACGACGGAGGGATCATTTAATGTGGTGCACGAGGGGACTGCCTACCGCGTCTTCTGGACATCGGACGGCGTGCGGTGCCATGCCTGGAGGGAGGTGGGGCATGTTCGTAAGAACTGCCCCGCCTCCAAGGCCGCCAAACCACCGAGGGCGGCCAAGGCTGGCGCCGCCGCCACCCCTCCCCCTAGTAGCGTCCGCGTGCCGGGAGCTGTGGGTGCGTGGGCATCGTCGGGGGCCTTTGTTTTCACGGCTTCCGGCGGGGGGGAGGGAGAGCGTCCGATCGGAAAGAAGGCGCAGAGGAAGGCGAAACATCTCAAGACGGGTCCCCTCAGTGCACCAGACAATTTGATCACCGCGCTCAGCCCAACCCTGTCACCGGCGAGCGCGGGGTGCCCTGATCCCGTGCCCAAGCCCTTGACCAATATCACAGAGGGGCTCAGGCGCGGGCAAGATAAGAAAAAGGGGGGAGTGGAGCGGGAGGCCTCGGCAGACATGGAGGTCTCCCTGCCTCCGCGCCGCCCCAGGAACAAAAGGAGGCGCCGCTCCAATGAGGCGGAGGGGGAACATCATCCCTCCGCGGATGAGTCGGTGCCCGCCGCGTGTCCCGCGTCCCCCACCAGCGCCCCCAAACTGCGCCGTAGGCGAGAGGAGTCTGTCCCCGGGGAGGGTGAGACAGTCGAGGCTGCCCAGCCTCTGCCTCCCGGGGATGGCGTGGAAGATCTGCCTGTCGTGGGGGGCGTGGGGCCAGCGGAGGAATGCGTAGCCGCCGGGTCGAGCGTCCCGGGGACTGAGGCGGGCGGGGCCGAAAAGGCCGAACCTGAGCCCGCCCAGCTATTAACCAACTTCCCCCGGGAGTCGCTCGGCCCAGAAGAAACAAAATATGTTAACAATTTTAATGATTCTGTACACGCTGGGCCGGGGGGTGGTGGCGGGGAGGGAGAAGAACACCAACCCTCGCCCCCTACTTTGGAGCTGGGGTACTTGGAGGACCTGGAACATTTCTTTGACCAGGTCTCTCCGCGTTCCCCGGCTCCTGGGGCGGAGGAGGAACCCATTCCGCTGTCGCTTCCTGACCCAGCACCGCTTTTAAAAGAGCCCAGTGGGGACTCCTCTGCCGACGATCCTGGGGGTGGGATCGGGGCGGAGCCAGGGCCAGATGGAGCGGCCGGGCCATTTGCCGTACCTCGTGCGGTCGACGGGCCGGCTGCTGGCGGCGACCTCCCGGAGGGGGACGGGGACTCGGTGGGGGACGAGGGAGAAGATCTCGAGTCCATCACCAGTAAGGCGGTGGATCTCCTCGTGCCCGCCGCTGAGTCCCCCCTCATTCCTGCAAAGGAATTCCGGGACTTTTTGGTCCAGAGCCAGGGTCGCCGCAACCGAGCCCATCTGGCCCTGGAAAGATGGTCCGAGCCGGAGCTGCTCGTCGCGTCCGTCCGCGCCGGATCTAAAACCATGGCCGCGGACGGGCCCTTATCAAAGGCGCAGTCCTTGAGCTGCGCCGGCTCAAAAGGTTCCTCGCTGGGCTGCTGAAGGAGTGGAGGTCAACAAACGACTCCACTCCTCCCCCACAATAGGTTAGGTAGTGGTTGCACTATGCTTTTGTCATGAAGATAACCATAGCCAGCCTCAACATCAACGGCGGCAGAGAGGCACACCGTAGATTTAACAAATTTTTGCTCCTGCGGGAGGGGAAATATGCGGTGTGCTTCCTGCAAGAAACCCACATTGTTCCGGGAGACGAAGCCACGTGGCTCCTGGAATGGCAAGAAGAGGTCTGCAAGAGCCACCTCACTACCACTTCTTGTGGGGTGGCCATCTTGTTGGCCCCGCATTTTCAGCCGGAGATCTTGGGGGTCGAGGAGCCCGTGCCAGGCCGCTTGCTGCACGTCACGGTTCGCCTGGGGGACGTGCCGCTCCATCTCGTGAACGTGTACGCCCCTCAGCCCGGCCCGCAGCAAACGCGCTTCTTCGAAGAAGTGTCCGCTCTTCTTGGCTCCGTCGACGTCGGCGACTGCATTGTCCTCGGGGGGAATTTTAACTGCACCCTCGAGGCGAGGGACCGCTCCGGTGCCCCGCAGAGCATGACGGCGATGGAGAAGTTGAGGGACCTGGTCGGGTCCTTCGATTTGGTGGACGTCTGGCGAAATCTCCATCCCGACTCCAGCGCCTTTACTTGGGTGAGGCCTGGAGTAGGATGGTCCACAGTCGACCGCCTTTACATGTCTCGGACGTACGTTTCCTGCATCTCGGCGGCCTCCATGCGGCCGGTACCGTGTTCGGACCACCACCTGGTGTGGGCGGAGCTCGCTTCGCTCCGCGCGAGGACGGGGTCCGCGTACTGGCACTTTAACAACCAGCTGCTGGAGGACGTGCGATTCCAGGACTCGTTCCATTGTTTCTGGGCCGACTGGAGAAGGAAGCAGGGGGGCTTACCTTCCTTGAGGTTATGGTGGGACGTGGGCAAGGCTCATGTCCGCGTCTTCTGTCAAGAGTATGCGAGGGGGTCGACCAAGACGCGGGTGGCCAGGGTCGGGCACCTAGAAAAAGAGGTGCTCGACCTTAGGTCCCGTCTCGGTCAAGTCGTCGAGGACCCGGCCCTGCGGATGGTGTACGAAGCGAAGAAGGCCGCACTGAAGGACCTGCAGCTCGTCGGTCCCGAGGCGCGTTCGTGAGGTCGCGGATCCGGTTCCTGCGGGATCTGGACCGCGGCTCCCCCTTCTTCTACTCGCTGGAAAAAAGACAGAGTGTCCGTAAGCAGCTCTTGACGCTGCTGGCCGACGACGGCTCTCTCGTCTCGGATCCGGAGGGCGTCAACAACAGGGCCCATGAATATTACGGGGCTCTGTTCTCTCCGGAGCCGTCCAGCGAGGAAGCACGTAGAGTTTTGTGGGAGGACCTGCTGAAGGTCGGCCCAGAGGGCGCCGAAAATCTGGAAGCTCCGCTAAGCGTGGCGGAGCTGACCGGTGCCCTCGACCGGCTCTCGAGGGGAAAAGCCCCGGGTCTGGACGGGCTGACTGTGGAGTTCCACAGGGCGTTCTGGGACGTCCTGGGGGGCGACTATGCGTGGGTCCTGGGGGAAAGTCTGGCGACCGGGGAGATGCCCCTCTCTTGGCGCAGGGCAATCATCGTCCTGCTGCCTAAGAAGGGCGATCTCCGCCTCCTTAAGAACTGGCGCCCGGTCTCCCTCCTCAGCACGGACTGCAAAATCTTCGCCAGGGCGATGGCTGCTCGCCTTGGCGCCGTGCTGGACCACATGATCCACCCTGACTAGTCCTACACGGTCCCAGGCCGGACAATCCACGACAACATCCATCTGGTCCGGGACCTCATCCATCATTCCCAGGAGGCTGGTCTGTCGGTCGCCTTCCTATCTCTCGACCAAGAGAAGGCGTTTGACAGGGTGGATCACGACTATCTGCTCGGAACTCTGCGCGCTTTCAGGTTCGGGACGCATTTCATCGCCCGGATCTGACTTTTGTTCGCCGCCGCGGAGTGTCTGATAAAGGATAACGGGTCCTTGACAGCGCCCCTTCGCTTTGGGAGAGGGGTGCGCCAGGGATGCCCCATGTCCGGCCAGTTATACGCCGTTTGCGTGGAGCCTTTCCTGTGCCTCCTGCGGACGAGGTTGATGGGACTGGCTCTGCAAGGGCCGGGCGTGGAGGTCGTCCTCTCGGCTTACGCCGATGACGTGCTCCTCGCGGTAGAGGATCCCGCTGACCTGTGGAGGATGCGTGAGTGCCAGGAGATTTACTCGGCCGCATCCTCTGCCAGGATCAACTGGGAGAAATGTTCCGGACTCCTGGTGGGTCAGTGGCGGGTGGACTTCCTGCCGGAGGAGCTCAGGCCTTTTGCCTGGAGCACAACCCATCTCCTCTATCTGGGAGTCTACCTTAGCCCCGACGAGGAAGCCTGGCCGGCGAACTGGCAGGAGCTGGAGGCCAAGGTCGCCGCTCGCCTAGGACGCTGGACAGGACTGTTCCGAGTGCTGTCCTACAGGGGTCGAGCGCTAGTCATAAACCAGCTGGTGGCCGCAATGCTGTGGTACCGGCTGGTCACTTTGACCCCTCCCCCTGTGTTTGTCACCAAGATACAGAAGAAGCTGGTGGACTTCTTCTGGAACAACAGGAAGTCTCCCGCTTGGGGAGGGCGGTCAGTCGTTGGTGTGCGTCAGCGCCCAGCTCGCGAATTTCCGTCTTCAGACCTTGCAGAGATACCTTTACGTCGAGCCCCCTCCTAGGTGGCGTGCTCTGGCGACGTATTTCTTCCGCCAGCAGCACAGCCTCAACTACGACACGCAGCTCCTGTTTGTGAGCTTGGGGGGCGTCAGGACCGCCTTCCAGGAGCTGCCTGTCTTTTACAAGGAACTCACCAGGATCTGGAACAAAGTCTCCACCAAGCGCAGCTCTCCACCGGCTGGAGTGGCGGCTGTCCTGCAGGAGCCGCTGCTCGGGAATCCGTACCTCCACGACCGAGGTTTTAGGTGGCGGTCGGACGAGAGGACTGTGGCTGGTGAGGTGATCAGGGTCAGGGACCTGCTCGATGGCGGAGGAGCGGGCTGGATGGCGCCAGGCACGCTGGCGCAGCGCCTAAATTCCGCCAAAGTCCGCCGTGCGGCCGATGCCATCGAGTCGCTAAAAGCAGCTCTGGGCCCCGACTCCGTTAGGTGCGTCGAGGAGGCTCAAGCACGTGGGGAGATCCCGTCCGAGCTGACCCCCGTCCGGACGGAATTCCTCATCGGCGCCAAATCCCGGAACCTCCCTCAGGAGCCGGCGCCTCAAACTTGAGCCGCCTCGAGGAAATCCCCTCCGTGCCTTTCAGTTCCGCGCGGAGGGGTTTCCTGTACGGGCTGCTCCTGCACGCTCTCAACTTTGCCATCCTCGCCTGCCGTCCGGACACGCCATGGCGTACCATCTTGCCGTCCGGAGGAGGCGGGGGTCCCCGATGGAGGGCACTCTACGCGGGAGTCCTCCCACTATTTACAGGGGACTTGGCCTGGAGGGTGGTGCACGGAGCAGTGCCGTACAATAAATTTTTAAGCCGGTTCACGGGCTCCCAGTCCACCTGCAATTTCTGCGGTCTGGAAGAGTCCGTGTTCCATGTTTTTATCGAATGCACGAGGTTGCAGCCCCTGTTTTATTATTTAAAGGGGCTGCTCCTGAAATTCTGGCTGCACTTCAGTCCCACACTCCTGATCTTTGGGCACCCTGTGCGGGGAGCGGGTAGGTCTGAGGGCCTCCTCGTAGGACTGCTCCTGGGTACGGCCAAGGGTGCCATCAGCCGGTCCAGGCAGCGGGCGGTCGAGAGGGTTGTTCAACCTGACTGCCTGCCTCTCTTCCGCGCGTACATCCGCACCAGGGTGTCCTTGGAGATGGAGCACGCGGTGTCCACCGGTACGCTCGCGGCCTTCCGCGAGAGGTGGGCACCGGAGGGACTGGAGTGCATCATCACGCCCGGCAACCAAATTTTAATTTGATTTTTATGTTTTAAAATTTAATTTGTTTTAATTGCCGGTGTTTTTAGTGTCCCCCTCCCCTTTTATAGGGGGCACTTGGAGAAAAAAAATGATTTAGTGCCCAAAAAAAACTATAAAAAAATACAAAAACACAAAAAAAATACACAAAAAAGGGCCTTGTAAATGTTTGGTGTGCCCCCCAGATCGGGGTACAAGATTTAAGGATTAATGTTTTAGTTTCCTCCCAAAAGAGTTCTGTGGACAATGGTGGAGCTTCGGAGGCGTGGCCTATTCAGTTGGAGCTCTGTTGCTGTGAGAGAAGGAACTCCCTGCTGTTGCTCCTGCCTGGAAAGCCTGGAGTGAGAACTGTGAAACAGCCCAGGAAGAGGAGGAAGGGGCTTTCTACATTCCAATTCTTCGAGAGGGAGAGGAGGAGAGCAGAAAATTCAACAACCTTTAATACTGCTGCAGAGAGTTGGGGAGAGTGGGAAAAAGATCAACAACTATCCAGTGTGGAAGGAGGGAGAAACTTCATCAACCAAAGGTGGGTGTGTTTTGGTGCATTCCCCTAAAGACTTTGTTATATCGGTGGAGGGAGGAAAGAAGACTTGCTAGAGGGCCGGAACATCGCGGGGGGTGTGTGTGTGTGGAAGTGTGTGTGAGGGTCTTGCTTACAGCTAGGCCCCACACACCACTGAAGCACCCCTCCCCCATTGCCTAGCCTGGGATAGCTGGAGCTACCTGGCTGAAGAACTATTAATCACCTATTTAACATCGTTGGGAGTGTGTGCCTGGGTGGCTCCAGCTGTCCCAGGTGAAGACATCTTCACCCCCCACCCGAGGACCATCTACAAAGACTGTGTTTGTCTTTCCATCATTTGGGGAGTGCACCCCAAGAAAAACACCCACCCATCGTTGTGAGGGGAGACCTGCCCTCACAGCTTCCCTCTTTCCCACCCCCGCCTCTTTTTCTCTCTCTCTCTGTCTCTCCCCTCTCTCCCTGAGAGCCACTTTCCTCCTAATTGAAAAACCAATTAATACAACTGAGCAGAGGGAGCAAGGCCCCTCCCCAATTGTCAACTAGGGGAGGTGTGCCTCTTTTCGAGCTCCCTCTGTTCAAACACCAACGAGGCCATTTAAGACCATTAAGGCCTGTGACTTTGGGGTGGGTGTAGCCCTTAAAGTGACCCCGTGATGGCGACCCCATCCACGCCGGTGGCAGGGCCAGCAAAGACATATGCGCAGGCAGCGTCCACATCCATAGCGCCTCCTGCTGCCCTGCCACCATTCAGATTTATAACAAAAAAACACGGGGTCAAGAGCTACACTCACCCCACAATGAGCATCGAGGAGTGCGTGCGGGCGATGGCTGGGGTAGTCGGCCCCTCGGCCATTGTCGCAGCCTCCAAGATGTCTGGGAAGGCCGTGTTCTTCCTGGGGGCGGAGCGGGCGGTGTCCCTGGCCCTTGAAAAGGGGCTCACGGTGGGCGGGACGTTCCTGCCGGTGGACCCTCTTGAGGCCACCGCGCAGAGGGTCATCATCTCAAACGTCCCGCCCTTTGTTCCCGCTGAGCTCCTCCTCCCTCACCTACACCAACTGGGGGAGGTAAGGTCGGGGATCAACCCCATACCGCTCGGCATCAGGGAGAACAGCCTGCGCCACGTGTTCTCCTTCCGCCGCCAGCTTTTTGTCCGGCTGGCGCAACAGGAGACGACGGAAGGATCATTTAATGTGGTGCACGAGGGGACTGCCTACCGCGTCTTCTGGACGTCGGATGGCGTGCGATGCCATGCCTGTAGGGAGGTGCGGCATGTTCGTAAGAACTGCCCCGTCTCCAAGGCCACCAAACCACCGAGGGCGGCCAAGGCTGGCGCCACCGCCACCCCTCCCCCTAGTAGCGTCCACGTACCGGGAGCTGTGGGTGCGCGGGCATCGTCGGGGGCCTTTGTTTTCACGGCCTCTGGCGGGGGGGAGGGAGAGCGTCCGATCGGAAAGAAGGCGCAGAGGAAGGCGAAACATCTCGAGGCGGGTCCCCCTCAGTGCGCCAGACAATTTTATCACCGCGCTCAGCCCAACCCTGTCACCGGCGAGCGCGGGGTGCCCTGAGCCTGTGCCCGAGCCCTTGACCAATATCACAGAGGGGCTCGGGCGCGGGCAAGATAAGAAAAAGGGAGGAGTGGAGCGGGAGGCCTCGGCAGACATGGAGGTCTCCCTGCCTCCGCGCCCCCCCAGGAACAAAAGGAGGCGCCGCTTCAATGAGGCGGAGGGGGAACAACATCCCTCCACGGAGGAGTCGGTGCCCGCCGCGTGTCCCGCGTCCCCCACCAGCGCCCCCAAACTGCGCCATAGGCGAGAGGAGCCTGTAGCCGGGGAGGGTGAGACAGTCGAGGCTGCCCAGCCTCTGCCTCCCGGGGATGGCGTGGAAGATCTGCCTGTCGTGGGGGGCGTGGGGCCAGCGGAGGAATGCGTAGCCGCCGGGTCGAGCGTCCCGGGGACTGAGGCGGGCGGGGCCGAAAAGGCCGAACCTGAGCCTGCCCAGCTATTAATCAACGTCCCCCGGGAGTCGCTCGGCCCGGAAGAAACAAAATATGTTAACAATTTTAATGACTCTGTACACGCTGGGCCGGTGGGTGGCGGCGGGGAGGGGGAAGAACAACAACCCTTGCCCCCTACTTTGGAGCTGGGGTACTTGGAGGACCTGGAGAATTTCTTTGGCCGCGTCTCTCCGTGTTCCCCGGCTCCTGAGGCGGAGGAGGAACCCCTTCCACTGTCGCTTCCTGACCCAGCACCACTTTTAAAAGAGCCCAGTGGGGACTCCTCTGCCGACGATCCTGGGGGTGGGATCGGGGCGGAGCCAGGGCCGGATGGAGCGGCCGGGCTGTTTGCCGTATCTCGTGCGGTCGACAGGCTGGCTGCCGGCGGCAACCTCCCAGAGGGGGACGGGGATTCGGTGGGGGACGAGGGAGAAGATCTCGAGTCCATCACCAGTGAGGCGGTGGATCTCCTCGTGCCCGCCGCTGAGTCCCCCCTCATTCCTGCAAAGGAATTCCGGGACTTTTTGGTCCAGAGCCAGGGTCACCGCAACCGAGCCCATCTGGCCCTGGAAAGATGGTCCGAGCCGGGGCTGCTCGTCGCGTCCGTCCGCGCCGCTGCTAAAACCATGGCCGCGGGCGGGCCCTTATCAAAGGCTCAAGGCCTTGAGCTGCGCCGGCTCAAAAGGTTCCTCGCTGGGCTGCTGAAGGAGTGGAGGTCAACAAACGACTCCACTCCCCCCCCACAATAGGTTAAGGTAGTGGTTGCACTATGCTTTTGTCATGAAGATAACCATAGCCAGCCTCAACATCAACGGCGGCAGAGAGGCACGCCGTAGATTTAACAATTTTTCGCTCCTACGGGAGGGGAAATATGCGGTGTGCTTCCTGCAAGAAACCCACACCATTCCGGGAGACGAAGCCACGTGGCTCCTGGAATGGCAAGGAGAGTTCCGCTTGAGCCACCTCACTACTACTTCTTGTGGGGTGGCCATCTTGTTGGCCCCGCATTTTCATCCGGAGATCTTGGGGGTCTAGGAGCCCGTGCCAGGCCGCTTGCTGCATGTCACGGTTCGCCTGGGGGACGTGCCGCTCCATCTCGTGAACGTGTACGCCCCTCAGCCCGGTCCGCAGCAAACGCGCTTCTTCGAAGAAGTGTCCGCTCTTCTTGGCTCCGTCGACGTCGGCGACTTCATTGTCCTCGGGGGGGGATTTTAACTGCACCCTCGAGGCGAGGGACCGCTCCGGTGCCCCGCAGAGCATGACGGCGATGGAGAAGTTGAGGGACCTGGTCGGGTCCTTTGACTTGGTGGACGTCTGGCGAAATCTCCATCCTGACTCCAGCGCCTTTACTTGGGTGAGGCCCGGAGTAGGATGGTCTAGAGTCGACTGCCTTTACGTGTCTCTGACGTACGTTTCCTGCGTCCCAGCGGCCTCCATGCGGCCGGTGCCGTGTTCGGACCACCACCTGGTGTGGGCGGAGCTCGCTTCGCTCCGCGAAAGGACGGGGTCCGCGTACTGGCACTTTAACAACCGGCTGCTGGAGGACGTGCGGTTCCAGGACTCGTTCCATCGTTTCTGGGCCGACTGGAGAAGGAAGCAGGGGGGGCTTCCCCTCCTTGAGGCTATGGTGGGACGTGGGCAAGGCTCACGTCCGCGTCTTCTGTCAAGAGTACGCGAGGGGGTCGACCAAGAGGCGGGCGGCCAGGGTCGGGCGCCTAGAAAAAGAGGTGCTCGACCTGGAGTCCCGTCTCGGTCAAGTCGTCGAGGACCCGGCGGATGGTGTACGAAGCGAAGAAGGCCGCGCTGAAGGACCTGCAGCTCGTCGGGTCCCGAGGCGCGTTCGTGAGGTCGCGGATCCGGTTCCTGCGGGATCTGGACCGCGGCTCCCCCTTCTTCTACCCGTTGGAAAAAAGACAGAGTGTCCGTAAGCAGCTGCTGGCCGACGACGGCTCTCTCGTCTCGGATCCGGAGGGCGTCAACAACAGGTCCCGTGAATATTACGGGGCTCTGTTCTCTCCGGAGCCGTCCAGCGAGGAAGCGCGTAGAGTTTTGTGGGAGGACCTGCTGTGGGTCGGCTCGGAGGGCGCCGAAAATCTGGAAGCTCCGCTAAGCCTGGCGGAGCTGACCGGTGCCCTCGACCGGCTCTCGAGGGGAAAATCCCCGGGGCTGGACGGGCTGACTGTGGAGTTCCACAGGGCGTTATGGGACGTCCTGGGGGGCGACTACGCGCGGGTCCTGGGGGAAAGTCTGGCGACCGGGGAGATGCCCCTCTCTTGGCGCAGGGCAGTCATCGTCCTGCTGCCTAAGAAGGGCGATCTCCGCCTCCTTAAGAACTGGCGCCCGGTCTCCCTCCTCAGCACAGACTACAAAATCTTCGCCAGGGCGATGTCTGCTCGCCTTGGCGCCGTGCTGGACCACATGATCCACCCCGACCAGTCCTACACGGTCCCGGCCGGACAATCCACGATAACATCCATCTGATCTGGGACCACATCCATCATTCCCAGGAGGCTGGTCTGTCGTTCGCCTTCCTTTCTCTCGACCAAGAGAAGGCGTTTGACAGGGTGGATCACGACTATCTGTTCGGAACTCTGCGCGCTTTCAGGTTCGGGACGCATTTCGTCGCCCGGATCCGACTTTTGTATGCCGCCGCGGAGTGTCTGATAAAGGTTAACGGGTCCTTGACGGCGCCCCTTCGCTTTGGGAGAGGGGTGCGCCAGGGATGCCCCATGTCCGGCCAGTTATATGCCATCTGCGTAGAGCCTTTCCTGCGCCTCCTGCGGACGAGGTTGACGGGACTGGCTCTGCAAGGGCCGGGCGTGGAGGTCGTCCTCTCGGCTTACGCCGATAACGTGCTCCTCGCGGTAGATGCGTGAGTGCCAGGAGATTTACTCGGCCGCATCCTCTGCCAGGATCAACTGGGAGAAATGTTCCGGACTCCTGCTGGGTCAGTGGCGGGTGGACTTCCTGCCGGAGGAGCTCAGGCCTTTTGCCTGGAGCACGACCCATCTCCTCTATCTGGGAGTCTACCTTAGTCCTGACGAGGAAGCCTGGCCGGCGAACTGGCAAGAGCTGGAGGCCAAGGTCGCCGCTCGCCTAGGGCGCTGGACAGGACTGCTCCGAGTGCTGTCCTACAGGGGTCAAGTGCTAGTCATAAACCAGCTGGTGACCGCCATGTTGTGCTACCGGCTGGTCACTTTGACCCCTCCCCCTGCGTTTGTCACCAAGATACAGAAGAAGCTGGTGGACTTCTTCTGGAACAACAGGAAGCACTGGGTCTCTGCCGCGGTCTTGAGTCTCCCGCTTGGGGAGGGCGGTCAGTCGTTGGTGTGCGTCAGCACCCAGCTCGCGACTTTCCATCTTCAGACCCTGCACAGATACCTTTACGTCGAGCCCCCTCCTAGGTGGCGTGCTCTGGCGACGTATTTCTTCCGCCAGCAGCACAGCCTCAACTACGACACGCAGCTCCTGTTTGTGAGCTTGGGGGGCGTCAGGACCGCCTTCCAGGAGCTGCCTGTCTTTTACAAGGAACTCACCATGGTCTGGAACAAAGTCTCCAACAAGCGCAGCTCTCCACCGGCTGGAGTGGCGGCTGTCCTGCAGGAGCCGCTGCTCGGGAATCCGTACCTCCATGACCGAGGTTTTAGGTGGCAGTCGGACGAGAGGGCTGTGGCTGGTGAGGTGACCAGGGTCAGGGACCTACTCGATGGCGGAGGAGCGGGCTGGATGGCGCCAGACACGTTGGCGCGGCGCCTAAATTCCGCCAAAGTCCGCTGCGCGGCCGATGCCATCGAGTCGCTAAAAAGAGCTCCGGGCCCCGACTCCGTTAGGTGTGTTGAGGAGGCTCAAGCACGTGGGGAGATCCCGTCCGAACTGACCTCCGTCCGGACGGAATTCCTCATCGGCGCCAAACCCCGGAACCTCCCTCGGGAGCCGGCGCCTCACAACTTGAACCGCCTCGAGGAAATCCCCTCCGTGCCTTTCAGTTCCGCGCGGAGGGGTTTCCTATACGGGCTGCTCCTGCACACTCTCAACTTTGCCATCCTCGCCTGCCGTCCGGACACGCCATGGCGTACCATCTTGCCGTCCGGAGGAGGCGGGGGTCCCCGATGGAGGGCACTCTACGCGGGAGTCCTCCCACTATTTATAGGGGACTTGGCCTGGAGGGTGGTGCAAGGAGCAGTGCCGTGCAATAAATTTTTCAGCCGGTTCACGGGCTCCCAGTCCACCTGCAATTTCTGCGGTCTGGAAGAGTCCGTGTTCCATGTTTTTACCGAATGCACGAGGTTGCAGCCCCTGTTTTATTATTTAAAGGGGCTGCTCCTGAAATTCTGGCTGCACTTCAGTCCCACTCTCCTGATCTTTGGGCACCCTGTGTGGAGGGGAGCGGGTAGGTCCGAGGGCCTCCTCGTAGGACTGCTCCTGGGCACGGCCAAGGGTGCCATCAGCCGGTCCAGGCAGCGGGCGGTCGAGAGGGTCGTTCAACCTGACTGCCTGCCTCTCTTCCGCTCTTACATCCGGTCCAGGGTGTCCTTGGAGATGGAGCACGCGGTGTCCACCGGTACGCTCGCGGCCTTCCGCGAGAGGTGGGCACCGGAGGGACTGGAGTGCATCATCACGCCCGGCAACCAAATTTTAATTTGATTTTATGTTTTAAAGTTTAATTTGTTTTAATTGCCGGTGTTTTTTATTGTCCCCCTCCCCTTTTATAGGGGGCACTTGGAGAAAAAAAATATATATTTGATTTTAGTGCCCAAAAATACTTTAAAAAAAACAAAAACACAAAATAAAAACACAAAAAAAAGGGCCTTGTAAATGTTTTGTGTACCCCCCAGATCGGGGGTACACGATTTAAGGATTAATGTTTTAGTTTCCTCCCAAAAGAGTTCTGTGGACAAGCACTCCAAGGTCCCTTTATTCATCTACATTATTAAGTGGCCTACCGCTTAATGTGTATACCCTTTCCTTATTAGCCCTCCCAAAGTGCATTATGTTTTGTATGGAGAAAGAGTCAGACTGAACACTGTGAGCTCAAAGTAAAGTGTGTCCTTAGTCTTTTATTGCAGATCTCCAGAGTGCCTCTCCAATCTGTGAGGCCTCCTTAAATACCTGTGCTCCCAAGAGATTATGGGATCCCTTGGGACTCCAGGGGATGAGCCCTCTGGTAGCTGTGCAGAGTAAATACAAGTCCACATAGATAACAACACGCCCCTTCCCCCCCCCAAAGTCAATAGTGTAACTATTTACAATGTGAGTCCTTCTCGCCCTGGTTAATTGTCTCGGTGTGAAGGCTGGTATTGTTGAATCATTTTTTGGGCCCTCGCTGGGCTGCTGTGCAGCTGGCCTTGCTGGGCTGCCTGATATGTTGGACCCTGTTGGGCTGCTATGGATGATGGGTTCTGCTTCGTGCTCAACCGTGGTGCCGGTTGCCACTGGTGTGTATGTTGGGTTGGGTACAAGGTGGGTTGCTCAGGATGGTCCGTGAATCTGAATTTGATTTGGTCCAAGTGTTTCTGGCGAATGAGTCCATTTGAAAGTTTGACCCGAAACACCCTGCTCCCCTCTTTGGCCACGACAGTGCCAGGAAGCCACTTGGGCCTTCGTCCATAATTCAATACAAATACAGTATCATTGATTTCAATCTCACGTGACACATTTGCGCTATCATGGTATGCACTTTGTTGAAGCCATCTGCTCTCTACCTGTTCATGTAGATCAGGGTGAACTAACGAGAGCCTTGTCTTAAGTACTCTTTTCATGAGCAGTTCAGCAGGTGGGATCCCAGTGAGTGAATGGGGTCTTGTGCGGTAGCTAAGCAGGATTCGGGATAGGCGAGTCTGCAGTGAGCCTTCAGTTACCCTCTTCAAGCCTTGCTTGATGGTTTGCACTGCTCTCTCTGCCTGACCATTGGATGTTGTTTTAAACGGGGCAGATGTGATATGTTTGATCCCGTTACGGGTCATGAATTCTTTGAACTCAGCACTGGTAAAACATGACCCATTGTCGCTCACCAGGACATTGGGTAGGCCGTGAGTGGCAAACATGGCCTGCAGGCTTTCAGTAGTGGCAGCGGAAATGCTGGCCGACATTATCTCACATTCAATCCACTTTGAGTACGCGTCTACAACCACAAGGAACATTTTACCCAAGAACGGGCCTGCATAGTTAATGTGTACTCTAGACCATGGTTTGGAGGGCCAGGACCATAAACTTATCGGCACCTCCCTGGGTACATTGCTTAACTGCGAGCATGTATTACATCTGTGAACGCAGGACTCTAAGTCTGCATCGATACCAGGCCACCACATGTGGGATCTGGCTATCGCTTTCATCATTACGATGCCTGGGTGGGTACTGTGGAGGTCTTTGCCCTTCTTGGGGACCACTACTCGATTGTTCCACAGAAGGCAGTCTGCCTGTATAGAGATTTCATCTTTGTGCTGCTGGAACGGCTTTATCTCTTCCTGCATTTCCACTGTGACACTGGACCAGCTTCCATGAAGCACACAGCTTTTGACTAGAGATAATAAGGGGTCCTGGCTTGTCCAGGTTTTGATCTGCTGGGCAGTGATGGGTTATTGCTCACTCTCAAATGCTTCCATTACCAAGGCTAAATCTGCGGGCTGCGTCATTTCCACCCCCATGGTGGGCAATGGCAGCCTACTGAGAGCATCGGCGCAGTTTTCTGTGCCTGGCCTGTGGCGGATGGCGTAGTTGTATGCGGACAACGTGAGCACCCATCTCTGGATGTGGGCCGATGCGTTGGTATTTATCCCATTACTCTCGGAAAACAGGGTTACAAGTGGCTTAAGGTCAGTTTCCAATTCGAATTTTAGCCCAAACAGGTATTGATGCATTTTCTTTACCCCATAGACACATATTAACGTTTCTTTCTTAATCATGCTGTAGGCTCTCTCAGTTTTAGAAGACACCTGGATGCATAAGCAACCGGTTGCAGTTTCCCGAAATCATTAGCTTGCTAGTACCAAACGCTTACATGGATCATACAACACAAGCAATTTGTTTGAGCATAACAATTTTCTCGCTTTTACAAAAGCATTTCCTTGGCTTTGCCCCAAACCCATTCATCCCCTTTTCATAGTAAGATATGCAGTGGTTCTAACAGTGTGCTGAGACCCGGTAAGAAGTTACCAAAGTAGTTCAGGAGTCCCAGAAATGACTGCAGCTCCGTCATGTTCTGTGGTCTCGATGCATTCTCGATTGCCTCAGTCTTCGCGTTGGTGGGTCTGATGCCGTCCGCCGCAACCCTCCTTCCCAAGAACTCCACTTCAGGCGCCAGGAAAACGTGCTTCGAGCGTTTTAACCTGAGCCCCATGCGGTTGAGTCGACTAAGAACCTCCTCCAGGTTCTGCAGATGCTTGGCTATGTTCTGACCTGTAACCAAGATATTGTCCTGGAAGACCACGGTATGTGGGACCAACTTCAGTAAACTTTCCATGTTTCTCTGGAATATCGTCGCCGCTGATCTGATTCCAAACAGGCACCTTTTATAAATAAAAAGACCTTTGTGCGTGTTGATGCAGGTGAAGCTCTTCGATGATTCCTCCAACTCCTGCGTCATGTAGGCTGAAGTCAGATCCAGCTTCGTGAACGTCTTTCGTCTCACCAGCAATGCAAAGAGATCGTCAACCTTTGGTAGTGGGTATTGGTCCTGTAGGAAGAAACAATTGATAGTTACTTTGTAATTGCCACAGTTTCAGACGGTGCCGTCTCCCTTGAGAACAGGAACAATCGGACTGGCCCACTCTTTGAACTCGATCTGTAAAATGATGCCCTCTCTTTGCAGCCAGTCTAGCTCAATCTCTACCCTTTCTCTCATCATGTACGGTACTGCTCTCACCTTGTGATGGATGGGTTGCGGCCCTGGAACCAGGTGGATCTGCACTTTTGCTCTTTGGAATTTCCCGATGCCTGGTTCGAACAGCAAAGGAAATTTGTTTAAGACCTGGGCGTACGAAATGTCGTCAGCGGGCAATAGCGCTTGGACATCATCCCAGTTCCAACGTATCTTTCCCAGCCAGCTCCTGCCGAGCAGCGTGGGACCATCGCCCGGTACCACCCAGAGTGTTAACTTGTGCACGGCTCCATCGTAGGAGACCTTTACGGTAGCACTGCCGATTACAGGAATCTATTCTTTTGTGTAAGTTCTTAGTCTTGTGCGAACTGGAGTTAAGACTGGCCTTGAGGCCTTGTTGCACCACAATCTTTCAAAAGTCTTTTTGCCCATGATGGACTAGCTCAAACCCGTGTCCAGCTCCATTGACACCGGGAGTCCATTTAGTTCAACATTCAGCATTATCGGGGAACAATTTGTGGTGAATGTGTGCACTCCATGTACCTCTGCCTCCTCGGTCTGAGGCTCTGGTTCATCGTGATCCTCCGTGGCTCTGTCCTCCTCTGCAACATGGTGTTTTACAGGTTTAACAGGATTTGCAGCTCGCCTGCAAATTCGTTGGAGGTGTCCCATTGTTCCACAGCCCTTGCAAACATACCCTTTGAATCAGCATGAATGGAAACGATGATCACCCCCGCAGCGCCAACAAGGTGTTAATGGCCTTGCATTCATCACCCTTGATGGTGGACTCTGAGACATCTGTGGACGTGCAGCTGCAGGTATGTGTGACCTGCCCTGTATGTTACGATTTGAAAAAAAATCACTTTGTTCACAGTACTTGTAGCAGCACTTGTGTGCTGAGAGACTTGCTTTGTTTTGTCACTGGTGGCAATGAACGCCTGGGCTATCGCTATGGCCTTACTCAAGGTTGGGGTCTCTACGTCAAAAGTTTGCGAAGTATGGTTTCTTGGCCAATGCCAAGCACAAAAAAGTCTCTGAGCATGTGCTCCAAATGTCCTTCAAATTCACAATGTCCTGCAAGGCGCCTTAGCTCGGCGACATAACTCGCCACTTCCTGGCCTTCAGACCTTTTGTAGATGTAGAACTGGTACCTCGCCATCAGAACACTTTCCTTCGGGTTCAAATGCTCTCGGACCAGTGTGCACAAATCGTCGTACGATTTCTCCGTTGGTTTCACTGGAGTGAGCAGATTCTTCAGAGGCCATATGTTGGTGCCCCACAGACGGTGAGGAGGATCGCCCTTCGTTTGGCAACGTTCTCTTCCCCATCTAGCTCGTTGGCCATGAAGTATTGGTCGAGTCGCTCACAATCATCTCCCTCTGAGAATTTCTCCAGGATGCCCACTGTTCTCTGCATCTTTGTGTTTGCTATCTGTATCTCGTCACCAGTTGTTATGTATGGTGAAAGAGTCAGACTGAACACTGTGAGCTCAAAGTAAAGTCTTTTATTGCAGGTCTCCAGAGTGCCTCTCCAACCTATGAGGCCTCCTTAAATACCTGTGCTCCCAAGGGATTATGGGATCCCTTGGGACTCCAGGGGATGAGCCCTCTGATGGCTGTACAGAGTAAATACAAGTCCACATATATAACACATTACCTCACACTTCTCCAAATTAAATTCCATTTGCCACTGTTCTGCCCACCTGACCAGTAGATTGATATCCTCCTGCAGTCCATACAGAGCAGCTTGACACCATCTCTGTTCAAGCCACCAGAGTAGCGCCTCTTAGAAGTGGCAGAAGTAAGAAATGTGCAACTTATAGACCGCTGAGGGTTAATACTTGGGCATTTCAATAATTGGCTTTACATGATTGGAATTATGGAGCACATTAAGTTCTTTATCATTTCTGCCATTCTCATGTGCCACATGACTTGAAGGCAATTTCAGTGTGTTTTTTACATCATAGGTGTGGAAGTCAGAGCACTAGTTTCGCAGTGACAACTTGGAGGACATCAAGACCAGGAAGTGAGGATTGAATGACTGTTTGTGCAAGGGGGTCTGGTCACGTAAGAATAGTCGAGGATACAGACGTCTAAGTGAAGCGATACGCTATGAGGACTGCAAGATGATCCGCAAGCTGTGCGTTCAGTCCTTCATCTTCCTCTTCACCATTCTCTTCCTCATCAGATGCCTTTCTGCTCCTGAACCTCCAGTCCTCTTTTCTGAGCGATGCTGTGCAGGATGCAGCATGCCACAACTATTCTGCAAACTCTGGCTGGCGAGTATTGCAGGGATCCTCCAGAGCTGTCAAGGCAGCACTTTAACTTGAGCATCCCAATGGCTACTCTATGACACACCTTGTGGTGATGTGGCTGCTGTTGTACCTGTCCTGCTGTGGGGTGGTGGGATTCAGAAGAGATATCATGAGCCACAGTAAAAGTGGCTATCCCTTGTCCTTAAGCAGCCATCCTTTATGACTGGTAATCTAGCCCTCCTCATCCTCTCAACCTGACTGCAGCTTTTGACATGGTTAACCACACCATCCTTCTCCATCGCCTCTCCTTCCTCGTCCAGCTGGGTGGAACTGCCCTTGCATGGTTCCATTCTTATCTATCCAGCCGTAACCAGAGATTCACCTGCAATTGCTTCTCTTCCTGCTCCTTTAGCTCTGAGGTCCCCGAAGGGTCTATACTTGGCCCCCCTACCTATTTCTCATCTGCCCCTCGACAACATCATCCGAAAACCCACCTCTACCTCATCACCACCTCTCTAGACTCCTTCACTGCCTCCTGCTTGTCCGGCAACCAGTACTGGATGAGCAGTCGTATCCTTCAACTAAATACTGGGAAGACTGAAGCCATAGTCTTTGGTCCCTGCCACAAACTCCGTTCCCTAGCCACCGACTCCATCTCTCTCCCTGGCCACTGTTTGAGGCTGAAACAGACCATTCAGAACATTGGCATCCTAATTGACCGAGATGAGGTTCCGACCCCATATCTGCTCCATCTCTAAGACCGCCTACTTCCACCTCCATAACATTGCCCGTCTCCAAAAACAGGAAATGTTGGAAATACTCAGCAGGTCAAGCAGTATCTGTGGAGAGAGAAACAGAGTTAACGTTTCAGGGCGATGACCTTTCATCACAACTGGAAAAATTTAGAAATGTAACAGATTTTAAGCATGTGCAGGAGCAGAGAAAGGGGGAGGGGAGGAAAGAATAAAAGGGAAGGTCTGTGATAGATGGAAGGCAGGAGTGATTAAATGACAAAATGCATGATTGTACAAAGCAAAAGGAGATGATCATGGGATAAGTAAAGAAACAAAAGATGGGTGTAAAAGAGGTGTAAACGAGTATAACAGAATTAGCAACAGCTGACATCTGAAAAACTGTGGGCAGAGGTCATAACCTCTGAAATTGTTGAACTTGATGTGGAGTCCGAATGCTGAAAGTGCCAGTAGAAAGATGAGCTGCTGTTTCTCGAGCTTGTGTTGAGCTTCGCTGGAACAATGTAAGAGGCCGATGACGGAGAGATCAGAGTGGGAGTAGAGTGGAGAATTAAAGTGACAGGCGACCGGCAGCTCAGGATCATTCTTAGAAATATAGAAACATAGAAAATAGGTGCAGGAGTAGGCCATTCGGCCCTTCGAGCCAGCACCGACATTCAATAAGATCATGGCTGATCATTCCCTCAGTACCCCTTTCATGCTTTCTCTCCATACCCCTTGACCTCTTTAGCCGTAAGGGCCATATCTAACTATCTCTTGAATATATCCAATGAACTGGCATCAACAACTCTCTGCGGCAGGGAATTCCACAGATTAACAACTCTATGAGTGAAGAAGTTTCTCTTCATCTCAGTCCTATAGCAAGAACGTCCTTCCTCAGATTAGGAGACCAAAACTGAACACAATATTCCAGGTATAGCCTCACCAAGGCTCTGTACAACTTCAGTAAGACCTCCCTGCTCCTATACTCAAATCCTCTCGCTATGAAGGCCAACATGCCATTTGCCTTCTTCACCGCCTGCTGTACCTGCATGCCAACCTTCAATGACTGATGTACCATGACACCCAGGTCTTGTTGCACCTCCCCTTTTCCTAATCTGTCACCATTCAGATAATATTCTGTCTTCTTGTTTTTGCCACCAAAGTGGATAACCTCACATTTATCCACATTATACTGCATCTGCCATGCATTTGCCCACTCACGTAACCTGTCCAAGTGACCCTGCAGTCTCTTAGCATCCTCCTCACAGCTCACACAGCCACCCAGCTTAGTGTCATCTGCAAACTTGGAGATATTACATTCAATTCCTTCATCTAAATCATTGATGTATATTGTAAATAGCTGGGGTCCCAGCACTGAACCCTGTGGCACCCCACTGGTCACTGCCTGCCATTCTGAAAAGGACCCGTTTATTCTGACTCTCTGCTTCCTGTCTGCCAACCAGTTCTCCATCCACGTCAATACATTACCCCCAACACCATATGCTTTAATTTTGCTCACTAATCTCATGTGGGACCTTATCAAAAGCCTTTTGAAAGTCCAAATACACCACATCCACTGGTTCTCCCTTGTCCACTCTACTAGTTACATCTTCAAAAAATTCTAGAAGATTTGTCAAGCATGATTTCCCTTTCATAAATCCAAGCTGACTAGGACGGATCCTGTCACCGTTTTCCAAATGTGCTGCTATTTCATCTTTAATAATTGATTCCAACATTTTCCCCACCACCAATGTCAGGCTAACCGGTCTATAATTACCTGTTTTCTCTCTTCCTCCTTTTTTAAAAAGTGGTGTTACATTAGCTACCCGCCAATCAATAGGAACTGATCCAGAATCAATAGACTGACTGTTGGAAAATGATCACCAATGCATCCACTATTTCTAGGGCCACTTCCTTAAGTATTCTGGGATGCAGACCATCAGGCCCTGGGGATTTATCGGCCGTCAATCCCATCAATTTCCCTAACACAATTTCCTGACTAATAAGGATTTCCTTCAGTTCCTTCTTTTCGCTAGACTCTCAAACCCCTAGTATTTCAGGAAGGTTATTTGTGTCTTCCTTAGTGAAGACAGATACAAATTATTTGTTCAATTGATCTGCCATTTCTTTGTTCCCCATTATAAATTCACCTGATTCTGTCTGCAATGGACCTATGTTGGTCTTCACTAATCATTTTCTCTTCATATATCTATAAAAGCTTTTGCAGTCAGTTTTTATGTTCTCTGCAAGCTTCCTCTCATACTTTATTTTCCCCCTCCTAATTAGACCCTTTTGTCCTCCTCTGCTGAATTCTAAATTTCTCCCAGTCCTCAGGTTTGCTGCTTTTTCTCGCCAATTTATATCCTCTTCCTTGGATTTAACACTATCCCTAATTTCCCTTGTTAGCCACGGTTGAGCCACCTTCCCCTTTTTATTTTCACTCCAGACAGGGATGTACAATTGTTGTAGTTGATCCATGTAATCTATAAATATCTGCCATTGCCTGTCCACTGTCAACCCTTTTAAGTATCATTTGCCAGTCTTTTCTAGCCAATTCACGTCTCATACCATCGAAGTTACCTTTCCTTAAGTTCAGGACCCTAGTCTCTGAATTAACACTGTCACTCTCCATCTTAATAAAGAATTCTACCATATTATGGTCACTCTTCCCCAGGGGGCTTTGCACAACAAGGCTGCTAATTAGTCCTCTCTCATTACACCACACCCAATCTAGGATGGCCAGCTCTCTAGTTGGTTCCTCGACATATAGGTCTAGAAAGCCATCCCTAATACACTCCAGGAAATCCTCCTCCACCGCATTTCTACCAACTTGGTTAACCCAATCTATATGTAGATTAAAGTCGACCGTGATAAGTGCTGTACCTTTATTGCATGCATCCCTAATTTCTTGTTTGATACCATCCCCAACCTCACTACAACTGTTTGGTTTTCTGTACACAACTCCCACTAGCGCTTTCTACCCATACAGATTCCACATCATCCAAGCTAATGTCCTTTCTTACTATTGCGTTAATTTCCTCTTTAACCAGCAACATTACCCCACCTCCTTTTCCTTTCTGTCTATCCTTCCTGAATGTTGAATACACCTGGATGTTGAGTTCCCAGCCTTGGTCACTCTGGAGCCATGTCTCCGCAATCCCAATTATATCATAATCGTTAATAGCTGCCTGCGCAGTTAATTCATCCACTTTATTACGAATACTCCTCGCATTGAGGAACAGAGCCTTCAGGTTTGTCTTTTTAACACTCTTTGTCCCTTTAGAATTTTGTTGATTGATATCTTTCGGCAGACCGCAGGTTTCTTCTTCATTATCAACCACAGCCGATTTTAGTATCATCTGCAAACTTCTTAATCATACCCGCTATATTCACGTCTAGATCATCGATGTATATCACAAAAAGCACTGGGCCCAATACTGAGCCCTGCGGAACCCCACTGAAAACATACTTCCAGTCGCAAAAACACCCATCAACCATTACCCTTTGCTTCCTGCCTCTGAGCCAATTTTGGATCCAACTTGCCACTTTGCCCTGGATCCCATGGGCTTTTACTTTTGTGGCCAACCTGCATTTAGTGTCCCCCAATGTAGAGGAGACCACATCGTGAGCAGCAAATCCAGTATACTAAGTAGCAAGTACTTAGTATACTGTATTTGGGAACTCAGGGACGCTTCCGGTGTCCCTGACGTCTACGTGTGCCGGAAGTGCATCCGCCTGCAGCTCCTGGCGGACCGCATTGCGGCACTGGAGCTGCGGGTGGATGAACTCTGGAGCATCCACGATGCTGAGAATGACGTGAATAGCACGTTTAGCGAGTTGGTCACACCGCAGGTAAAGGGTACACAGCCAGATAGGGAACGGGTGACCAACAGGAAGGTAGTGCAGGGGTCCCCTGAGGTCATCCCCCTGCAAAACAGATACATCGCTTTGGGTGCTGTTGAGGGGGATGACTCATCAGGGGAGGGCAGCAGCAGCCAAGTTCATGGCACGTGGGTGGCTCTGCTGCACAGGAGGGCAGGAAAAAGAGTGGGAGAGCGATAGTGATAGGGGATTCAATTGTAAGGGGAATAGATAGGCGTTTCTGCAGCCGCAACCAAGACTCCAGGATGGTATGTTGCCTCCCTGGTGCAAGGGTCAAGGATGTCTCAGAGCAGGTGCAGGACATTCTGAAAAGGGAGGGTGAACAGCCAGTTGTTGTGATGCATATAGGTACTAACGATATAGGTAAAAAACGGAATGAGGTCCTACGAGACGAATTTAGAGAGCTAGGCGCTAAATTAAAAAGTAGGACCTCAAAAGTAGTAATCTCAGGATTGCTACCAGTGCCACGTGCTAGTCAGAGTAGGAATCGCAGGATAGCTCAGATGGATACGTGGCTTGAACAGTGGTGCAGAAGGGAGGGATTCAAATTCCTGGGACATTGGAACCGATTCTGGGGGAGGTGGGACTAGTACAAACCGGACGGTCTGCACCTGGGCAGGACCGGAACCAATGTCCTAGGGGGAATGTTTGCTAGTGCTGTTGGGGAGGAGTTAAACTAATATGGCAGAAGGATGGGAACTTAAGCAGGGAGGCAGAGGGAAATAAAAGGGAGACAGAGGCAAAAGATAAAAAGGAGAATAGTAAAAGTGGAGGGCAGAGAAACCCAAGGCAAAAAACAAAAAGGGCCACATTACAGCAAAATTCTAAAGGGGAAAAGTGTGTTAAAAAGACAAACCTGAAGTCTCTGTGCCTCAATGCGAGGAGTATTCGGAATAAGGTGGACGAATTAACTGCGCAGATAGCAGTTAATGCATATGATGTAATTGGCAACACAGAGACATGGCTCCAGGGTGACCAAGGCTGGGAACTCAACATCCAGGGGTATTCAACATTTAGGAAGGATAGACAGAAAGGAAAAGGAGGCGGGGTGGCATTGCTGGTTAAAGAGGAAATTAATGCAATTGTAAGGAAGGA
This sequence comes from Pristiophorus japonicus, assembly GCF_044704955.1. Taxonomy (NCBI): domain Eukaryota; kingdom Metazoa; phylum Chordata; class Chondrichthyes; family Pristiophoridae; genus Pristiophorus; species Pristiophorus japonicus. Next base: position 122,489,003 of record NC_091987.1, on the reverse strand, counting down.
CATTGGCTTGGATGATGGTGAATCGGTATGGGTGAAGCTACGGAATAGCAAAGGGCAGAAACGCTGGTGGGAGTTGTGGACAGGTCACCAAAGAGTAGTAGTGAGGTTGGGGACAGCATCAAATAAGAAATAAGGGATGTGTGCAATAAAGGCGACTTTAATTTACATATTGATTGGGCTAACCAAACTGGTGGCAATGCGGTGGAGGAGGATTTCCTGGAGTGTATTGGGGAAGCTTTTCTTGACCAATATGTCGAGGAACCAACTAGAGAGCTGGCCATCCTCGACTGGGTGATGTGTAATGAGAAGGGACTAATTAGCAATCTTGTTGTGTGAGGCCCCTTGGGGAAGAGTGACCATAATTTGGTAGAATTCTTTATTAAGATGGAGAGTGACACAGTTAATTCAGAAACTAGGGTCCTGAACTTAAGGAAAGCTAACTTCGACGGTATGAGGCGTGAATTGGCTAGAATAGACTGCCAAATGATACTTAAAAGGTTGACGGTGGATAGGCAATGGCAAACATTTATAGATCACATGGATGAACTTCAACAATTGTACATCCCTGTCTGGAGTAAAAATAAAACAGGGAAGGTGGCACAACCGTGGCTAACAAGGGAAATTAAGAATAGTGTTGGATCCAAGGAAGAGGCATATAAATTGGCCAGAAAAAGCAGCAAACCTGAGGACTGGGAGAAATTTAGAATTCAGCAGAGGAGGACAAAGGGTTTAATTAGGAGGGGGAAAATAAAGTATGAGAGGAAGCTTGCTGGGAACATAAACACCGACTGCAAAAGCTTCTATAGATATGTGAAGAGAAAAAGAATAGTGGAGACAAACGTAGGTCCCTTGCAGTCGGACACAGGTGAATTTATAATGGGGAACAAAGAAATAGCAGACCAATTGAACAAATACTTTGGTTCTGTCGTCACGAAGGAAGACACAAATAACCTTCCGGATGTACTAGGGGACCGAGGGCAAAGTGAGAAGGAGGAACTGAAGGATATCCTTCTTAGGCGGGAAATTGTATTGGGGAAATTAATGGGATTGAAGGCTGATAAATCCCCGGGGCCTGATTGTCTGCATCCCAGAGTACTTAAGGAAGTGGCCCTAGAAATAGTGGATGCATTGGTGATCATTTTCCAACAGTCTATCAACTCTGGATCAGTTCTTATGGACTGGAGGGTAGCTAATGTAACACCACTTTTTAAAAAAGGAGGGAGAGAAAATGGGGAATTATAGACCGGTTAGCCTGACATCAGTAGTGGGGAAAATGTTGGAATCAATTATTAAGGATGCAATAGCAGCACATTTGGAAAGAAGTGACCGGATCGGTCCAAGTCAGCATGGATTTATGAAAGGGAAATCATGCTTGAAAAACCTTCTGGAATTTTTTGACGATGTAACTAGTAGAGTCGACAAGGGAGAACCAGTGGATGTGGTGTATTTGGACTTTCAAAAGGCCTTTGACAAGGTCCCACATAAGAGATTGGTGTGCAAAATCAAAGCACATTGTATTGAGGGTAATGTATTGGCGTGGATAGAGAATTGGTTGGCAGACAGGAAGCAGAGAGTCGGGGTAAATGGGTCCTTTTCAGAATGGCAGGCAGTGACTAGTGGAGTGCCACAGGGCTCAGTGCTGGGACCCCGGCTCTTTACAATATACATTAATGATTTGGATGAAGTAATTGAGTGTAATAACTCCAAGTTTGCAGATGGCACTAAACTGGGTGGCGGTGTGAGCTTTGAGGAGGATGCTAAGAGGCTGCAGGGCGATTTGGACAGGTTAGGTGAGTGGGCAAATGCATGGCAGATGCAGTATAATATGGATAAATGTTATCCACTTTGGTGGCAAAAACACAAAGGCATAATATTATCTGAATAGCGGCAGATTAGGAAAAGGGGAGGTGCAACGAGACCTGGGTGTCATGGTTCATCAATCATTGAAAGTTGGCATGCAGGTACAGCAGGCGGTGAAGAATGCAAATGGCATGTTGGCCTTCATAACTAGGGGATTAGAGTATAGGAGCGAGGAGGTCTTACTGCAATTGTACAGGGCCTTGGTGAGGCCTCACCTGGAATATTGTGTTCAGTTTTGGTCTCCTAATCTGAGGAAGGACGATCTTGCTATTGAGTGCAGCGAAGATTCACAGACTGATTCCAGGGATGGCTGGACTGACATATGAGGAGAGACTGGATCAACTGGGCCTTTATACACTGGTGTTTAGAAGGATGAGAGGGGATCTCATAGAAACGTATAAGATTCTAACGGGACTGGACAGGTTAGATGCGGGAATAATGTTCCCGATGTTGGGGAAGTCCAGAACCAGGGGACAGTCTTAGGATAAGGGGTAGGCCATTTAGGACTGAGATGAGGAGAAACTTCTTCACTCAGAGAGTTGTTAACCTGTGGAATTCCCTACCGCAGAGAGTTGTTGATGCCAGTTCATTGGATATATTCAAGAGGGAGTTAGATATGGCCCTTATGGTGAAGGGGATCAAGGGGTATGGAGAGAAAGCAGGAAAGGGGTACTGAGGGAATGATCAGCCATGATCTTATTGAATGGTGGTGCAGGCTCGAAGGGCCGAATGGCCTACTGCACCTATTTTCTATGTACAAGTAGGAAATGGCTACGAGTGTTTGGGAGCCTTGACAGTGGGGAGGGAGAAGATTGAAGGACGCGTGTCGCATCTGTTTATGACTGTATGATTAGGCCCCGCCCCCTTGAAGTCGCGATCTGCTATTGGATACGGGGCGCACCACGTGATCGGTGCATCCCGATGTCACCGAACAGTCACGTGACGCGCGCGTTTTCATAGACGTCGCCCAGGTTACGTGGTGCCGCCTGCGCCCCGTTTCAATAAAGTTTTTTTTGGAAGCGGGCGCGTGCGCATTGCGGGACCAGGAGCGGCGCGCGGAGCCCGAGACAGAGCTCGAAACAGGGAGCCATGCCCAAAAACAAAGGTCGGCCCGGGAGAGGGAGAGGGAGAGGGAGAGGGTGAGGGTGAGGGCTCGCCAAGGGAGGAGACCCCTGCCCCGGGGGGAAGAAGAGCAGAGGCCCGGGAACAGCGGATGGAGATGGAGAGAGGCCGGGTCCGGCCTTTCCACGCTATCCCGGCCCCTCCACGCCATCGCGGCCCCTGACCGCCCGCGAGGCCCAGGCCGCGCTGGGCCGGGGAAAGAGGCTGTGCTGGGCCCAGTTGCGATGCGGCAACACGTGCGGGAGCCGCAGTTGGAGAACGCGGCGCCCGGCCTCCCTCCCTCCCCTCCCCGAGGCTTGCTGTTGCCTGTGGGACCTTGGCGCCCCGTCATTGCGGCTGTTAGTAATCCGCGGCCGGGGAGCAGAGTCTTGGTTTAGATCGGAGACATGAAATGGGAGTTTATTTTTATATAGATATATACACACACACACACACGTGTGTGTTTATAAATGTGCTATATGGTGAGAAGCTGCGAATTGTGGCGGAGTAGAGAGAGGTTTGGGGCTCCATGTACAGAAATCACTAAAAGTTGGTGGAAAGGTACAAAAAAAAATGCCCCGACTAGTGTCTGCCTCTCTCTCGGGGACTGGGATACAAAGGGGTGGAGGTAATGCTGCAGTTGTACAAAGCTCTGGTTAGACCCCATCTGGAGCAATGTTCCCCTAAGGTGCGAGGCCCTCACAGGCCGCTTAGCAGCTGCTGCCGCTGGAAGGGATGCGATGCATGCACGTCCCTGCAGCAAATTTAAAGGGATCGTGCACAGCCCCCCCCCCCCCAAAAAAAAAAGTTGGAGGCGACATTATTGATCTGGTGTACTGCGTTTAGTTCTGGGCACTGCACCTCAAGAAGGATGTATTGGCCTTGGAGCGGGTGCAGCGCAGGTTCACCAGAATAATTCTGGAATTAAATGGGTTAAATTGAGTCATATCCAGGAGTGGGCTTCAAGGGCTGAATGGCCTACTCCTGCTCCTATTTCTTGAGGACAGGCTTATATTCTTCAGAGCGTAGAAGATTAAGGAGTGATCTAATTGAGATGTTTTAAAGGAATTGATAGGGTAGATAGATAAACTGTTGCCTCTGGTGGGAGAGTCCAGAACAAGGGGGCAGAACCTTAAAATTAGAACTAGGCCGTTCAGGGGTGACGTCAGGAAGCACTTTTTTACGTAATGGGTGGTGGAAATCTGGAACTCCACATGTTCAGTGGATACTGCGTGTCAATTGAAATTTTCAAGACTGATTACACTTGTTAGATTTTTGTTGGGTAAGGGTATTAAAGGATATGGAACAAAAGCAGGAAAATGGAGTTGAGGATGGTGGTGAGTGAGAACTGGTGTCATAGAGCTATATATAAGATAATGAATAGTATAGAATTGCCTGTTCCTAACCCGTGGAAATCTTTTGGAATTTATCTCCTCAAACTCACGTTCACAACTTTGAAAATTTCCCTCAATCTGCTCTGCTCCCTAGTTAAAGTCTCATCACTGTACCTCCTCACTCCCTGCCCCCTATTTACACTACAACCATTGCATGGCTCCAATATTTTCTATAATCTATGCAAAATACTGCACAAATACCTTATAAAGATTATTCATCAACATGAATTCATTCGAGGAATCTAGGCATCGCTGGCATGGCCAGCATTTATTGCCATCCTTAGTTGCCTTTGAGAAGGTGGTGGTGGGCTGCTCTTTATCTGCTGGTAGGAGTTTGATACAAATAAGTGGCTTGCTGGGCCATGTCAGGTGGCAGTTAAGAGTAAACCACGTTGGCGTGGGACTGCAGTCACACATAGGCCAGACTAGGTAAGGACAGCAAGTTTCCTTCCCTAAAGCATATTGGTGAACCAGTTGAGTTTTCATGGCAATCTGACAGCTTTATTGTCACTTTTACTGATACCAGCTTTTGTTTTTAACTCCCAGAATGTAATTTGCAGTCTTGATGGCTTTTTCCACCAATAATTCTGCTTTTAAAATCTCTCTCTCGCCTCTGTCCCCCCCCTTCCCCCCCTCCCTCATTGAGAAGTTTAGGGCTGTGGTCCTCAAACTGTGGCTTGTGGGCCATATCCAACCACAAAGTTCTGGCCACTCAATTCTCTGCTTTTTTAAATTTCTTACTTTATTATGTCGGAAAATTTCATGGGTTTGAAGGTTGCAAATGACTGTTATTGGTGCAGTTGCTTCATATTTAGATGCATTTTAATCAGAACATATAAGAACATAAGAAATAGGAGCAGGTGAAAGCCATATGGCCCAACGAGCCTGCTCTGCCATTCAGTAAGATCATGGCTGAACTTCTGCATCAGCTGCACTTTCCCACCCGATTCCCTTAATGGCCAAAAATCTATCTCTATCAGCCTTGAATATACTCAGCGACTGAGCATCCACAGCCCTCTGGAGTAGAGAATGCCAAAGGTTTGCAATCCTCAGCGAAGAAAGTTATCATCTTAGTTCGAAATAGCAGATCCCCTCGTCCAAGACTATGCCCCCTATTTCTAGACTCTCCAGCCAGGAAAATCAGCATCTACTATCAAGCCCGCTATGAATTTTATATGTTTCAATGAGATCACCTATCATTCTTCTAAACTCCAGAAAGTATAGGCCCATTTGACTCGGTCTTTCCTCATAGGACAACCCTCTCGTCCAGGAGTCAATCTAGTGAATCTATGTTGACCCCCCTCTAAGGCACGTATCTCCTTCCTGTACACAATACTCCAGGTGTGGTCTCACCATAGCCTTATAGAACAGATCTATGCAATTATCGTAACTTGAAATATATGTCAGTTAATAGAAACATTGCTTCAAATATTATGAGGCTCCATGCTGTACACTCAGGTGGTCCATAAAGGTTTTAAAAAACCCATGGCCATTCCTGGGCTCATTTCCATTTTGTTTAAAGTATGCTATGATTGTATCGACATTGCCACATATATGCCTGAAACTCTTTTTGGAGTTTACCTGCAAAACAAAAACATTAATCGGTATGTTGATCATCACCTGTGAAATCTTTTGATCTTTAACTTTTTTTCTCAAATACATGATAAACTATTGAATATTTTGGGCTACAGCAGTGTAGATGAATTCATCTGAAATCTTTGAGGATGGATAGGTTCAGTCTATGAGCCAAATGTTTCTATAGAAATCCTGGAACTGTTTCACTGATTTTGAAGAGCCATAAAGTACAGTCGTGCAATTAAAATAGTCAAAATGTAAAGTATTATGTTTATGTTTTATTTAAAATAAACTTTTAATACCATTTTGATTCCATTTGAGGAAAAATGTTTTGAGGTTTGCCAATTAAATGTCCTTGGTTTTAATTCCAGGTGTAGTGATTGCATTTTAAAACTTTTTGAAATCTTTTGGCCAATTTTGTGAATTAAACTGACTTGGAATTGTCACAGCTAAATCCTAACAGTCAGCGGTATTGAAGTAAACATTGTTACTAGTTAATAACTATATTGAGTTAGAAATTAAGTGAGTCTGTGCTGAGCTCCATGTATGTGTCTGGAAACAGAGGGTGATTGGTGAGGTGAGAGCCTTTTTAACAGTTTTGAGCGCAGACTTAACTTTTTATTTTTAAATCCAGGTAAGGGAGGTAAAAACAGGCGTCGTGGTAAGAATGAAAATGAATCTGAGAAGCGTGAGCTGGTGTTTAAAGAGGATGGCCAGGGTAAGTGAGATATACAATCAATTATATAATTCCTCACCCCTGTCCTGGGTAATAGACCTGTTCTTTATCCTCGAAGGAAGACATTTTTAAAATGGCAATGTTAAGTAGCTGCGATAAGATTTTGTAAAATCCCATTCTCTTTCTGGTAATGTGAACCATTTAGCATAAATGTTATGCAAAAGCAAAATGCAGGCTCTAAACTTTCAGGCCAAATTTATCCCAGCAAATTCATTTAGAGAAATTCGGTTCCCAAGGTTAAAAATGACCCATGTAATTTTTGGCAAAAAAAATAAAAATCTCAAATTATGGGTACATGATTTTTAAAAAACATATATTTGGTCTGGTAACGATACTCATTTTATGAGGGTCATCAATTGGAACAGCTGTTTGGAGCCCTGGTAGCTGGGATTCTGTACTGTACGTCACCTGCCAGTTTTGCATAGGACTGTAATTTGGCAGACACTTTGACGTATTGCCCATCTTTAGTTTCCCTGAGATGGTTGTGGTGGTCCATCTTGAATTGAAGCAGTTTGATACAACTGGGCCACTTCAGTGGGCACTTAAGAGTTAACCATGTTGGTGTGGGACTAGAGCTATTAGCTCCTTTAGGACCTTAGTAAACCAGTTGGGTTTTTAATGACAATCTGATAGGTTCATGGTCACTTTTCCTGATACCAGCTTATTATTTCCAGATTTAAAATAAAACTGAATTCAGATTTCTCTCTTCCACGGTGGGTTTGAACTTGCGTTCTCTGGATTATTGCTTCAGGTGTCTCATTGTTAGTCCAGTAACCACTACACTGCTGTAGCTTTACAGGTTGGACCTCTGTGGTCCGACACCCTCGGGACCTAACCAGTGCCGAAACAGAGAATTTTCCGAACCATGGGAGATCAGCAGTATTACAATCCTTGCTGCACAGTCATAAATAAAGGCGTTGATAGAATAAATCCTGCCACCCAACAAAAACAGCTCGTGTCATTCAGAACGTACTATGACAGCACTCAATCCCTCCAGACTCGAGATCAAGAAAGCACAGATGCCTGTCAGGGGTCGCAAAGAACAGACTGACAAAAGGTGCCCACGAAATGGCAGTACAAGACACAGAAAGGAAGTAAGGTTGTGAGGATCCTGCACTTCACCAACAGTGCAGAAAGTGGGACGCCACCCACACAAAGCGGCAGTTCCCCAAACTAATGCCGAACCACAGTTATTTCCGGACCAGAGGTTCAACCTGTATCTTGATTTATCTTTTAGCTTTTTTAATTTAAAAAAAGTCCCACTTCTACTCCTTACACCACTAACTCTCTAATAGATTGCAATTGTTTAATCTAAGTCAAGTATGTTGCTGTAGGATGATTATAAAATATCTTCATAAGTTGTACCAATTTCTGTGCCCTTGTATTTTAAACAGCACACAAATACCAGAAATCATTGAAGATAAGGTCCCTATTGTGTCAGCCACGGCCCAATGGGTAGCACTCTCACTCTGAGTCAGAATGTTACGGGTTTCAAGCCCCCACTCCAAAGACTTGAGCACATTGTCCAGGCTGACACTGTTGGAGGTGCAGTCTTTCGGATGAGACATTAAATCGAGGCCCTGACTGCCCTCAATTGGACATAAAAGATCCCATAACACTATTTGAAGAGGAGCAGGGGAATTCTCCCTGGGGTCCTGGGCAATGATCCCTTTAATTTTTATTTTGGGCTGTACGGCCTATTCAAATTTCCGTGCATGCGCGGTTTTTCCTTTTAAGAGTCTCCATGGGATCTCTAGACCACTGCCTCGCAGCTTAACGGACGCATTGGCCCTGGGAACTATTTATCCCTCAAGTAACATCACTAAAAGTAGAATGTGTGCTCGTTATTTCATTGTTTATGGGAACTTGTTGTATGCAAATTGGCTGCTGTCTTTTTCTACATTACAACAGTAACTACACTTGTACTTAATTGGCTGTAAAGCGCTTTGGGATGTCCTGAAGACATGGAAGCCGCTATATAATTGCAGGCTCTTTCTATTGTGCCACTTACTATTCTGAAGCTTCTGTATGCTGAGTGGTCACTATTTAAACATCTTTGGATTCTGCTTATTTCTTACTGTTAGAACTGATTCTGACCACGTTTCTGGGAGTTACCGGAATGTAATAGAGCGTAACAATTAACGACTGAAATTTCAGTGATCGCTAGACTATTTTAGTTACCCTAGTTGTAATCGCTTGTTTGAAGGTAACTCTAGTCGTTTTTTTTTAATAGAATATGCCCAGGTGATTAAGATGCTGGGAAATGGGCGTTTGGAAGCCATGTGTTTTGATGGTGTGAAGAGGCTTTGTCATATTCGAGGGAAGCTGAGAAAGAAGGTGATGACCATTTGCACGCATACAGTTTATCTTTGATTCCCCATCTCCAGCCAAATAAGTGGTACTTTTACTCAGACAGCACACAAGCAGACTACTTGCTAGAAAGTGCCACACACAGGTATCTGTAACCCCTAAAACTCCAACTGCTGCACCCTCTTGTCTTTTTACATCATAGTGTAGCTACAAGCACACACTCTTTTGAGATTTCAAAATTGAAATTATTATTCCCTTTTTCTATACAAACAATGTTTTCTAACCAACAACTCCCTCCAAAAAATTCCAAATAACTTTCCACAATCATAACTTTTCCTTTTTCATAAGACTAGGTTTGGTCAGTTTGGAAAATCTACCTGACTAAAGATGAAATGTCATTATTGTACTTGCTATTTTTAGTGACTTCACTTACTGTCTGGAACTGATTGACATGCCATTCAGAGGCATATCAAACATACGTACTGACTTTTGTTCCAGTGGATTGTACTTTAATGTCCAACTCATTGCCTTCTGACCTGTCTGATATCTTCTTCTGGGAGCTTCCTAGTGTCCAATACTTAGTGACACCAGTCACAATATTTCTGACACATTACTATCCCTCCCAATGCTTTTAAGATATATTCGGTGAAGAAATGCATCCTGCATTGTTTGCTCTTGGCCCACACGTACTCTTGCCAATCAGTTCAAAACCGATCTAAAATGTATCTGTTAAAGGCAAGGCTAACTTTAGACGTGTGTGTTTGATGGGTAGCTAAGAGAATCATATTTACGCTCTGGTGGATAATTAGATTAATGCCTATTTGCCAAGCGTTGCATGTTTGGGTAGTACAGATGTGTCTGGATTTTGTTTGTAAAATATTAACCAGATCCAGGAGTGACTTAACTATGATTTGTTTCAGGTTTGGATAAACACGTCAGACATTATATTGGTTGGGTTGAGAGATTACCAGGTAAGGTCCCTCTTCACAGATTCTTGTATTTGCGTTCTATATAATATGTAAAAAGAATTTTAAAAATGATATATGTGTTGAATTCAGCTGATGTTTAACTTCTGAATGAGTGAACTTTTAGTTGAATGCAATGGGTCTTACATGTTCGGAGTGTTCAAGAGAAGACAAATTTGCTCCAGTGTTGAAGCATAAAACTTGACATTGGTGATCATCAGTGTTATGTCCCTAGCGCTGTAAGTGTAAGGAAAGGTGTTTATTGGGCGAGAGGACGTGAAGGTCAAGGCACATTGTAGAAATATTCAAAAAAAACATTTGTTAACTCGTATATTTCAGGAAAAATAGAAAATCTTCTATACCTCAGCAATCTCTAAAGATTATTCCTCCATGGGGCGTAAACATCTCCATCATCAGGTCCTGCTCTCCATCACTAAAACTGGCCACTATTCCAAGATCATCCAGGACGGCAAAAATAACACCAGGTTTCCTCTCCACCGCTAACCATCTTCTCAAACTTATCCTCCCTACCTCCTCCTCCCTCGAACAATAAATGTGAGGAGCTCATGGACTTCTTTGTTAAAAAGATTGAGAATATCTGTTCAACTGCTACTTTCAATTTCCTCCTTTCCCCAAGCCCACCTACTTCCTCTCTTTTCCCTGTGCCTTAACCCTAACTTTGTGCATTTCTCTCCTATCTCCCCTCTTTCCCTTTCAAAGCTCATCTTGTCAATGAGACTGACTTCCTGCTCTCTCGACCCTATTCCTACTAAATTGCTTCCATGTTGGCGGATATTAATGGTTCTCCGACAGTATTATCCCCCTTTTCTTCAATTCTGCCATCATCACCCCTCCTCAGAAAAGCAACCTTCCAAATGATCGCTCCATCTCCAATCTCCCTTGGCTCTGCAAAGTTGTTGAAAGTGTTGTCACCTGCCAAATCGGTGCCTATCTTTCCAAGAACTCGTCGTTTGAATCCCTGTAATCAAGCTTCTGCCCTTGCCACAATACTTAAACTGCTCTTACCAAAGTCACATATGACACCCTAATTGACTGAGACAAAGGTAATCTATCCCTTCTCATTCTTCTGGACCTGTCTGCAGCCTTTGACGCAGTTGACCACAAAATTCTGCTTCAAAACCTTGCCGCCATCGTCAAGCTGGATGGGACTGCACCACCTTGTTTCATTCTCATCTTTCCAGCCATAACCATAGCATCATCTGCAATGGCTTCTCTTTTCGATTCCGCACTGGCACATCTGCTGTCCTCCCAAGGATCTATTCTTGGCCCCCTCCTATTTCTCATCTACATGCTGCCTTTTGGTGACATCATCCGGCAACACAATGTGAGTTTTCACATGTAAGCTGATTATACCCAGCTCTACCTTTCCTCCACCTCTCTCAAACCCTCCACCATATCTATACAATCAGACTGTTTGTCCGACATGCAGCACTAGATAAGTAGAAATTAAATACTGGGAAGCTGAAACCATTATCTTCCGTTCACGCCATAAACTCCATTCCCTTGCCACTGATTTGATCTCTCTCCCTGGCAACTGTCTGTTTGCAACCTTGGTCACTAATATTTGGTCACTAATTGAGCTTCCAACATCATATGCATTCTATCACTAAGACCGCCCACTTCCATCTTCGTAATATCACCTGTCTTTGCCCTTACCTCAAATTATCTTCTTTGAAACCCTCATACTTGCCATTATCACCTCCAGACTTGACTTTCCAATGCACTCCTGGTTGGCCTCCCTAGTTCTACCCTCCTTAAACTTAACGTCATTCAAAACTCTGCCGTCTGTGTGCTAACGCAGTCCCGCTCGCCCATCTCCCCTGTGCTTGCTGACCTACATTGGATCCCAGTTAAGTAACCCCTCAATTTTAAAATTCTCATCCTTGTTTTCAAATCCCTGCATGGCCTTGCCCCTCATTATCTCTGTAATCTTCACCTGCCCTATAATCCCCCGAGACATCTGCACTCTGCCTATTCTGGCTTTTTGAACATCACGATTTTTAAATGCTCCACCGTTGGCGGTTGTGTCTTCTGCCTCGGTTGTAAGCTCTGGAATTCCCTCCCTACACTACTACCTCCTTCCTTTAAGATGCTCCTTTAAAACCTGCTCCTTAAAACCTACTCCTTCAACCATGCTTTTGGTAATCTGCCCTAACTTTGCCTTTTTGTCAAATTTTGTTCATTTGATAACAATCCTGTGAAGTACCTTGAGACATTTTATTACTTTAAAAGGCAAATAGTTGTTGGTCTGCAGTGGATAATAATGTGTAGCTGGAGAAGTGCTTTGACTTTTTTTTTTAACTACTGTGCCTTAAGAAGAAACCTTCCTTGGTCTGACTGCTGCTGTGCTATGTGTGCGAGCCCCCTCATGGTCAATCGCAACCTTAATTTTGCGTGGTGTTTTTAAAAACATGACTTTCCCATTTCAGTTGCTCTGTGTGTCACTTTACCACTTTTATGTACCACTCCAGCAGCAGGGTATAAAGTGGCTTGAGGACAGCTTTCCAGCACATCTTTATTGTGCTTAGGAGGCCAGGATAAAGCCTAACTTCCAGAAATGTTCCATAAGAATTAGGAGCAGGAGTAGGCCATTTGGCCCCTCGAATCATGCTCTGCCATTCAGTAAGATCATGGCTGATCTGATCATGGACTCAGCTCCATTTCCCTGCCCGCTCCCCATAACCTTTTACTCTCATCGCTCAAAAATCTGTCTATCTCCGCCTTAAATATATTCAATGACCCAGCCTCCACAGCTCTCTGGGACAGAGAATTCCACAGATTTACAACCGTCAGAGAAGAAATTCCTCCTCATCTCAGTTTTAAATGGGCGGCCCCTTATTCTAAGACTATGTCTCCTAGTTTTAGTTTCACCTACGAGTGGAAATATCCTCTCTGCATCCACCTTGTCGAGCCCCCCTCATTATCTTATAAGTTTCAATAAGATCAGCTCTCATTCTTCTGAACTCCAATGTGTAAAGGCCCAACCTACTCAACCTATCCTCATAAGTCAACCCCCTCATCTTCGGAATCAACCTAGTGAACTTTCTCTGAACAGCCTCCAATACAAGTATATCCTTCCTTAAGTACGGAGATCAAAACTGTACACAGTACACCAGGTGTGGCCTCACCAGTACCCTGTACAGTTGTAGCAAGACTTCTCTGCTTTTATACACTCTCCCCCTTGCAATAAAGGCCAACATTCCACTTGCCTTCCTGATTACTTGCTGTACCTGCATACTAACTTTTTGTGTTTCATGCATAAGGACCCCCAAGTCTCTCTGTACTGCAGTTTTTGCAATTTTTCTCCATTTAAATTTTAATTTGCTTTTCTATTATTTCTGCCAAAATGGATAACCTCACATTTTCCCACATTATACTCCATCTGCCAAATGTTTGCCCACTCACTTAGCCTGTCTATATCCCTTTGCAGATTTTTTGTGGCCTCCTCACAATTTGCTTTCCCACCCATCTTTGTATCATCAGCAAACTTGGCTACATTGCACTCAGTCCCTTCATCCAAGTCATTAATATAGATTGTAAATATTTCAGGCCCCAGCACCGATCCCTGCGGCACTCCACTAGTCACTGTTTGCCAACCGGAAAATGACCCATTTATCCCGACCCTCTATTTTGTGTTAGCTAAGATTGGCTAACTAATATATTACCCCCAACCCCGTGAGCTTTTATCTTGTGCAGTAACCTCTCGTGTCACCTTATCGAATGCCTTCTGGCAATCCAAATACACCACATCCACTGGTTCCCCTTTATCCACCCTGCTCGTTACGTCCTCAAAGAACTCCAGCAAATTTGTCAAACATGATTTCCCTTTCATAAAACCATGCTAACTCTGCTTGATTGAATCATGCTTTTCCAAAAGTCCCGCTACTGCTTCCTTAATAATGGACTCCAGCATTTTCCCAATGACAATGCTTTGCTGATCAGCGAGAAACAATGGTGCTGAATCCTGGTTCGAGCAACATCCAACAGGCAGGCAGGCCCTTGGAGCAGTGTTTTCCTGAAGCCAAAGAAATCTTGAGTGATGGTCATGCACAGGGTTCACTTTGTAGTACTAACTTTTTGTATTGTATCTCCCGTTGAGCATCATTTTGTGTGCGTTTCTGGCAGAAGGTCCGAATCTTCATTGTTGCACGGAGATATATTTAGGTGTCTGGAACTGGTATTGGGGAAACTGTTTTGATTTTCTTGCATTGTGTTCAGTTGTCTGTGTAATAACTAGCTTTTTGTTCAAAAAAAGTTGCATGTTAACTCATTCTGTTTTCGCTCCAAAGGATAATAAGGCTGATGTCATCCTAAAATATAATGCGGATGAGGCAAGAAGTTTGAAAGCGTACGGTGAACTTCCAGAACATGGTATGGACTGTGTTTATTGTCAAATCCTCATTTGTCTGAATATTAAAAAAATTTGACTTTTTTACCTGCTCTCCTTTTTGTCCCTCCTTATACCCACAGCCAAAATCAATGAAACAGACACCTTTGGACCTGGTGATGATGATGAAATCCAGTTTGACGATATTGGGGATGATGATGAGGACATTGATGATGTGAGTATCAGATGTTGCTGGATAAAATTCAGGTTTTACTGGGGTGGGTGCCGGATTCCCCTCTGTCTCTGTTCCCTGACTTGGCAGAGGTTATCTTCTCCCCCCGCCACCCCCCCCCCCACCCATGAAACTGCACCATGGCTGGACACTTGTTATGAACAACAGTCCAATGCAGTTGAACCTGAAAGCTGAGACTGCGGTGTCACACTTTACTTTCTTCCTGGGGTGTTGAAAGCTGAAGAAACGCACCTGAATTCTGTCTTGGTCACAATCCGCATAATGACATGGATTGAGAACTGGTTGGCAGACAGGAAGCAAAGAGTAGGAGTAAATGGGTACTTTTCAGAATGGCAGGCAGTGACTAGTAGGGTACCGCAAGGTTCTTTGCTGGGGCCCCAGCTGTTTACATTGTACATTAATGATTTGGACGAGGGGATTAAATGTAGTATCTCCAAATTTGCGGATGACGCTAAGTTAGGTGGCAGTGTGAGCGGCGAGGAGGATGCTATGAGGCTGCAGAGTGACTTGGATAGGTTAGGTGAGTGGGCAAATGCATGGCAGATGAAGTATAATGTGGATAAATGTGAGGTTATCCACTTTGGTGGTAAAAACAGAGAGACAGACTATTATCTGAATGGTGACAGATTAGGAAAAGTGGAGGTGCAACGAGACCTGGGTGTCATGGTACATCAGTCATTGAAGGTTGGCATGCAGGTGCAGCAGGCGGTGAAGAAGACAAATAGCATGTTGGCCTTCATAGCGAGTGGATTTGAATATAGGAGCCGGGAGGTCTTACTGCAGTTGTACAGGGCCTTGGTGAGGCCTCACCTGGAATATTGTGTACAGTTTTGGTCTCCTAATCTAAGGAAGGACGTTCTTGCTATTGAGGGAGTGCAGCGAAGGTTCACCAGACTGATTCCCGGGATGGCGGGACTGACATATCAAGAAAGACTGGATTAACTGGGCTTGTATTCACTGGATTTCAGAAGAATGAGAGGGGATCTCATAGAAACATTTAAAATTCTGATGGGTTTAGACAGGTTAGATGCAGGAAGAATGTTCCCAATGTTGAGGAAGTCCAGAACCAGGGGTCACAGTCTAAGGATAAGGGGTAAGCCATTTAGGACCGAGATATGGAGAAACTTCTTCCTGTGGAATTCTCTACCACAGAAAGTTGTTGAGGCCAATTCATTAAATATATTCAAAAAGGAGTTAGATGTAGTCCTTACAACTAGGGGGATCAAGGGGTATGGCGAGAAAGCAGGACTGGGATACTGAAGTTGCATGTTCAGCCATGAACTCATTGAATGGCGGTGCAGGCTTGAAGGGCCGAATGGCTACTCCTGCACCTATTTTCTATGTTTCTAATATCCTCTTTAGATCCACACGGTTAGATGTTTCTAGAGATTGGGCATCCCCAGAAATAACAGGAAGGGAGGTTATTTGAGTTTATTTACACCAAAGTATTATTCCTATCTGCGGGTTTCAATTATTGTTGCAAGGTTGAGGTGTCTAGGACTAAGGATCAGAGGCTAAAAATTTATAAATTTTTGTTAACAGAAGGTATTAAGGGATATGGGGCAACGGTGTGTGTATATGGAGTTAGTTCACATAATAGCCATGATCTCATTGAATGGTGGAACAGGCTCAAAGGACTAAATGGCCTACTCATGTTCTATGTTCCTCACGTACAATAACTCAATATCACTTGGCAAAAAAAAAACTAGTGGGCAGGTACAAAAAAAGCATAAAGGCTGATGGAACGTTGCCCTTTATGTCAAGGAAGTGGGAATACAAAAGGGTGGAGTTGTGCTACAATTGTATAAAGCTCTCGTTAGACCTTAACTGTGTTCAGTTTTGGGTACCACACCTTAGGGAGAATATATTGGCCTTGGAAGAAGGTGCAGTGTAGATTCACCAGAATGATGAAAGGGCTAAAAGGGTTACATTTTGAGGATAGGTTGTAGAGACAATCATGGAATAGCACAGAAGGAGGCCATTCAGCCCATTGAGTCAGCATTGGCTCTCTTGACAAACAAACCAGTTAGCCTCACTCCCGGTTCTTTCCTCATATCCCTGCAATTTTTTCTCCAAGTATTTGTCCAATTCCCTTTTGAAAGCTACTGTTGACTATGTTTTCACCACCCTATCACGCAGTGCATTCCCAATCCTAACTACTCGTTAGGTAAAGAACTTTTTCCTAATGTCTCCTCTGATTCTTTTGCCAATCGCCTTAAACTTGTGCCCTCTTGTTATCGACCCTTCAGCCATTAGAAACCCTATCTCTTTATTTACTCTATCTTAATAACCCCTTTATGATTTTAAACACCTCGATCATAGCTCCTCTTAGCCTTCTCTTGGTAAGGCGAACAACCCCAGCTTCTCCAGTCTATCCACGTAACTAATCCCGCATTCCTGGAACCGTTCTAGTAAATCCCTTCTGTAGCCTCTCTCAAGGCTTCACATCCTTCCTAAAGTGCTGCCCAGAATTGGACACAATGCTCTCGTTGGGGTTGAACTAGTGTTTTATATAGGTTTAGCATAACTTCCTGGCTTTTGTACTCTGCCTAAGCCCAGGATCCCATATGCTTTATTAACTGCTTTGTTGACCTGTCCTGCCACCTTCAAAGATTTGTATACAAACACTCCCTTGCCCCTCTGTTAAAATCATAGCAACTTAAACAGAAAGGGTGCTTAGTCCCACAATCCTGCTTTTTGTCCATAACCCAGTAAGTTCCTCATCCTCAAGTACCTGTACACAACTCCCTTTTAAAATCATTCATAGAAACTAATGTTCTTGCACCCCCTTTTATTGTCTTTCTTCATTCTTATCAAAATGTATCACTTCGCACGTTTCTGCATTGAATTTTAGCTGCCATGGTGTCTGCCCATTCCACCAGCCTGACTCTGTCCCATTGAAGTCTATTACTATCTGCCTTACTTCCATGTTTTGTCATCTGAAAATTTTGAAATTGTGCCCAGTACCCCCAAGTCTAAGTCATTAATATATCAAAAACAGCAGTGCTCCTAGTACTGAACCCAGGGAACACCACTGTATACCTCCCTCCCCTCCAAAATACTGCCATTCACAACGGTTTCCGATTCCTTAGCCAATCCAGGCTGCTACCGCTCCTTTTTTAATTTTGCTAACAAGCCTATTATTTGGGCCTTTATTAAACACCTTTTTGAAAGTCCATATACACATCTACTGCATTGTCCTCATCCACCCTATATGTTATCTGCTCCAAAACTCTCTGCCCCATTCAATCTTGGTAGTTGAAGTCTCCCATTATCACTACAGTTCATGCACCTCTCGGTAATGTCTCTGAAATCTGCTCCTCTCTCTCCTGCCACTATTTGGCCTATAAAATACATCAAGTAGTGTATAGCTTGTGTTTTTGACCCCTCAAGGACATTCTCTCTCTATAGCGCTGTAATATTTGCTGGATTCCAAACTGCCTACTACTTTGTTTCCTTCCCTATCTTTCCTGAATACCTTGTACCCAGGAATATTCAGCATCCAATGCTCCCCTTTTTTGAGCCAGGTCTCTTATCGCCACTACTTCCTATTCCCAAGTGGCTATTTGCACCTGCAGCTCACCAACCTTATTAACCTAGGCTTGTATTCCCCTGAATATAGAAGCTTGGGGTGATCTAACTGAGGCTTTTAAGATGATTAAAGGATTTGATAGGGTAGATCGAGAGAAACTATTTCCTCTGGTGGGGAGTCCAGAACTGTTCCTTAATGAGATTACAGCTGGAAATCTGGAACTCTCTCCTCCAAAAAGCTATTGAGGCTTAGATCAATTGAGAACATTTCAAAAGTGAGATTGATAGATTTGTTAAACAAGGTGGGTAAATGGAGCTAGTACATAGATTAACCATGTATACTGCTACCTTGTTGCTGGGTCAAAAAATACCAGAGATGATATTCCCATCCTTTTCTCGTTGTAAAAAGCAGCACCATTAAGTGTACCAGGTTGTTGTTCTGATTGCTTTACAGTATCCACTTGTTTTTTAGCCTCTCTAAGGTTCTGACATTTGCCCCAATAAAACTGCTGGTGAAAGGCATGCCCTTTAGGCAAATATTGCTGTAGCAGCAGAGGCTATGTTTCAGTTTTAAGAGCTGGCATGATATTACTTTCCTGTGTTGAGTGCCTTTTTGTAAAAAAAAATAAAGCCATTTTCTGCCCATTCCCTGCCTAAAATATACATAAACTGGCTCATCGGCTAGGATCAGTAATGTATCTTTTGTGGGAGGTAGCAAACCTTTGGGTCGGCCGCAATGACATACTGCCAATCTTTACTGTGTGCTCCTATAGTTAGTTCATACTCTGTTTTTTAAACTTGCCCAGTGTAATACTTACTCATGTTTTGTTGCAGATCTAAATTGGGATTCCAGCGTTGTACCAAGCTTCCTTTTTGAATTGAATTTTTCTTTGGATTGCTCACGAGTTAATTTGTTTATGACTAATGTATCTAACAATGCATTCTGTAACAATATCTTTGGTTTAAAAATCGATGTTTTAGTGTATTTATATATTCTTTCGTCAAAAGTGAATAAAAAGGATTTGAAGTGAAGGAGTTTGTTAGGAAGTGCAACCCTTTCCAATAAAATGTCAAACCTCAGATCTGGTTTCTGTGTGGGTGATTGATACAGCCAGAATGGACTGATTCATGCTATTGTCACCGTGAAAAATTGTAGTCTTCAGTCTAGTGCAAAAAAAACTTTCATTTATTTGGCTTTACAGCCAATGAAGTACTTTAAGTGTAGTCCCTGTTGTAATGTGGGAAATGCAGCAGGCAATTTGCACACTGCAAGCTCCCACAAAAACCGATGACCTAAATGACAATCTGTTTTGTTTTGTTGAGGGTAAATATTGGGCAGGACACTAGGTATAATAACTCCCTGATCTTCTTTGAAATAGTGCCATGAGATCTTTTATGTCCATCTGAGAGTCAGCAGGACCTCAGGTTTAATTTCTCCTCAAAGATGGCATCTCTGATGCAGCACTCCCTCAGCACTGCACAGTCAGTCTAGATTTATGTGCTCAAAGCCTAGAGTTGGATTTCAATCCACAATCTTCTGACTCGGGCGAGAGTGCTCCCGAGCCACAGCTGATACTAAAGTATGATTCTTACTGGTCACTCTAATTTTACACCCTAATTTCAATTGCTTTGGCGAGATGGGGTTGAGGCCAAGACTCAAACAACCAACATCACAAAATTCACATTTGCTTTCATGTATCTGTAACAAAATCTTAAACAGCAGTTGAATATTTCTTGCATCATCCCAGAATGAAGGAACAAAGTAGCCAGACAATCTCTGAAAATAGCAATTGTGTATTTAATAAATCAATCTGAAATACAGTTCTAATCTTAGTCTGAAATAATTCCCATAAGTACAACGGGCATGCTGAGATGGGAACATTCTTTAATAGGGAGTTTGCTCAGGCACCAATTTAATTCTGTACAATCTACAGTATTAATAATTTGGTTAGAATGTTTTGCTCACTACACCCATTGCTGTACTTTGAGGGATAATTTCAAGATAAAGCACCTTATACAAAAAGGACATTTCACACCTATGAAAACTGGATGACTTGTAGGAGTGTGATACTGTCACCACAGAAGAAATAAACTAAAACACACATCAACAGAAAAATAAATGGACAACAAAAAAGTCAGGCATATATAAACTGGCACTCAAACATTACATTTTCTTTATTGAAAAATAGCATCAAATAGTACCAGTGTGGGCTTATGCGCCTGAATTACTTCATTGCAAATTGTGTGTATATATTTATATTTATACACACATACACAAAAATATGTATATAAGCCTTTTGGACGTCAGTGCATTTAGTACAGGGGACATAATAAAATCACTCTGCAGTTATCGTGTGACCAAGACTCTCTTGCATTACAAAACTCATGAAAACCTGTTTATAAAAGATGCATGGGGGGGAAAAGCTTACAAAATGAATTTGGCACAAAACTAAATTTGGCTGTGTTATAACTTAAGTCCTGGAGCTATCAGAGGTGTCACTGCAGCATTCATTCCAGGGAACTCTCATTTTGATTGAAGTGCTTTTTTAATTCCTTCCACTTCCAGCTGTGAATGAAAAATACACATGAGCTTCCCATCCAATCTGTGAGAAGTTGAGCTGCAGAGGATGTTAAATAGACAGATAGATCATCTGTATCCATTGATCCAAGCACTGCTGTTCTGATCCTAGGTGTAATACCCAGGGTGTTCTTTAACATTCTCTAACTCAACTTATCTTCATACCTGTCATGTATTCAACTGTCATAAGTTGTACACCCTGAGAACATTGACCACTAGGTGGTGAACTTTTGGGTGACACTCCTACCCTGGACTTTCAGGTATTAAAGGGGAAGCTCCACCCACCTTCATCACTTCAGTACTGGCTAATAAAGGACTGGTCACAGAGTGACTTTCTCTCAAGTATGGGCCTCGTGTGCATTTATACTGTATAGTAAGGACATACTAATACCCACCTGTGATAGGTGGAAAACATACACTAGTATTCCATTGATCAAGACATTCCTCTGGGCCAATCTAGACTCCTGTCATATTTTGGATGCAATATTATGTCCTCCCAGTGTCGCACCAACTCACAAAAGACGCATTTGGATCATTGATCATATAAATTTATGGCACAAAGGGATGCATTGAGTCTGCCAGCCAAAAAAACTATCCAACCTAATCCCACTTTCCAGCTCTTGGTTCATAGCCTTGTAGGTAACAGAATAGCCAAGTACTTTTGAAATGTGATGAATGTTTCTGCCTCTACCACCCTTCAGGCAGTGAGTTCCAGAACCCCACCACCCTCTAGGTGAAAAAAGTTCTCAACTCCTCTCTAACCTTTTACCAATTACTTTAAATCTACTCCCCTGGTTATTGACCTCTCTGCTAGGGGAAAGATCCTTCCTATCCATTCTATCTAAGCTCCTCAATTTTATACACCTCAATAAGGTCTCCCCTCAGCCTCCTCAGTTCCAAAAAAAAATAACCCCAGCCTATCCCAATCTTCCCTCATAGTTAAAATTCTCCAGTCCTGGCAACATCCTCATAAATCTCCTCTGTAGCCTCTAGTGCAATAGCATCTTTCCTGTACTGTACAAGAACTGTATGCAGTACTCTAGCTGTGGCCTAACTAGTGTTTTATACAGTTCAAGCATAACCTCCCTGCTCTTGTATTCTATGGTTAATAAAGGCAAGTATCCCGTATGCTTTCTTAACCACATTATCTATCTGTCCTACTACCTTCAGGTATGTGGGGACATGCACTCCAAGGTCCCTCTACACGTCTCAGTATCCTACCATTTATTGTATATTCCCTTGTTAGCTCTCCCCAAACACATTACTTTACACTTCTCCGGATTGAATTCCATTTGCTACTTTGCTGCCCACCCAACTCGTCCATTGATTTTTTCCTCACTATCAATCACACAGCCAATTTTTGTATCATCTGAAAACTTCTTAATTATGCTCCCTACATTGAAGTCCAAATCATTGATGCATACCACAAAAAGGTATCTAGTACTGAGCTCTGCGGAACCACACTGGAAACAGCTATCCAGTTATAAAAACATCCGTTGAGCATTACCCTTTGCTTCCTGCCATTGAGCCAATTACACGTCATCGATAATTGGGAGGTGTTCGCTGGACAAGGTAAGTTGTTTAGGAGGGATGGCCTCCATCTTAACTTCCTGGAAGTACAAAGGCTGGCAGAGGACGTTTGCTTTCAGAAAGCATTTAAACTAGTTCGGCAAGGAGATAGTGCAGATAAGTTCAAAGATAGCCTTACTGAACTTGATTATTACATAAATGCTAAACATGTAGATAGGAAGCATATATTAAATAACAAAAAAAAGATGAGACACCTTTAAATTGTTTTTATGTAAATACAAGGAGTGTTAGAAACAAATTGTTACAACTGCAATCCTGTATTGGAGAAGTTAAGACATTGTGTATTTCTGAGACATGGCTAGGCAAAAGTGATGCAACAGAAATTCACCTAAAGGGCTACAAGTGTTTCAGAAAGGGCAGAGAAGGTCAACAGGGGGGATGGGGTTGCTATTTTTATGTGAGAATCTAACAGCTAGAGAAAGACTTGATTTATCCTCATCAAGTACAGCTGAGGCTATTTGGGTTCAAGTTCACAGGCAGGGAGGGGACTAATTATTGGTAACTGTTATAGGCCCCCGGGTCAGACACCTGAACATGATGAGTTATTTATGGAAACAGATTGCAAATGCTTTTAATAAACCTCCTGGGTGGTGATGAGACCGATGTAGAATATAAATGGGAAGTTTTTAAGAACAAGATAAAAAATGTGGAAAACAAATATGTACCCAAAGTCAAAAGAAGGATGTGTGGTAAGAAAAAGCCAAGGTCGCTGACAGGTTATGTACAAAAACAAATAAGATGTAAACAGAAATGTTCGATAAATTAAAGACATTTAACACTCAATTAAACAGAGTTGATTACAAGGAACAACTAAATAAAACTAAGGCTGCTATTAGATCAGCAAAAAGGCTCCTGGAAAAAAAGATCGTGCACAACTGGAAATAATGGGAAAAGCTTTTTCAGTTATGTAGAGTCAGAAAACTATCGAAGACTATTGGGCCATTGAACAATGTTCAAGGACAGATTACAAAAGACTCACTGGGTATGGCAGAAATATTAAATGAGTACTTTGCATTGATCTTCACCCTTGAAGATGATGCTCAACTATTAGATTTTAATAAAGTTACTAACAAAACTAGTGTTAAAATAAATGACAAGAAAGAATTAAGAACGTGAAAATAGAGCAGCCGAACCAGATGATATCCATCCGATAGGAACCTCGGGGAGATGGGACATGTGCTGTGCGAGCCCATAGCCTGTATTTTCATTAGCTCACCGCACTCTGGAATGATTACTATAGACTGGAAGGAGGCTATTGTAGTCCCCACTTTTAAAAAAAAGGTGACAAGACAAACCCGGGTAACTATAGGCCCATTAATTTAACATCAGTAATAGGTAAGATACTTGAGAAAATCATTAGAGATGTATATATGAACACTTGGACAGAGAGGGACATAAGAACATAAGAATTAGGAACAGGAGTAGGCCATCTAGCCCCTCGAGCCTGCTCTGCCATTCAACAAGATCATGGCTGATCTGGCCGTGGACTCAGCTCCACTTACCCGCCCGCTCCCCGTAACCCTTAATTCCCTTTTTGGTTAAAAATCTACCTTTCTGTGACTTGAAGACATTCAATGAGCTAGCCTCAACTGCTTCCTTGGGCAGAGAATTCCACAGATTCACAACCCTCTGGGAGAAGAAATTCCTTCTCAACTCGGTTTTAAATTGGCTCCCCCGTATTTTGAGGCTGTGCCCCCTAGTTCTAGTCTCCCTGACCAGTGGAAACAACCTCTCTGCCTCTATCTTGTCTATCCCTTTCATTATTTTAAATGTTTCTATAAGATCACCCCTCATCCTTCTGAACTCCAACGAGTAAAGACCCAGTCTACTCAATCTATCATCATAAGGTAACACCCAACATGGTTTCATAAAAAGGTCATGTCTTACAAATCTAATTCCATTTTTTGAAGAAGTTACAATGTTGGTGGATGAGGGTAGTCCAATAGACATTGGTGATGAAATTGGGCTCCTCTGTGCCTTCGGGGGGCGATAACGGGGCATAAATGGGTCTGCGGTGAGATCAGCAACTCCCGCTAAATTCGGCGGGAGTTTTGCAGCGGCGGTATAGTAATGCGCCTGATCTCCTTCACCTGGAGATCGTGACATCATCACCGTCGGCATCGTGCTTGTAGCACCCCGGAACGAACTTGCACCTCGGGTGAAAACACTGACAGTTGCAGGAGGCATCCATCGGGAGGCCCGGCGCTACAGGGGCAATGCTTAAAGGCAAGGTGGACAAAGTAAGTAAAAAAAACATTTCAAATCTCTTTCCAATTTTTTAATCTTGTTTGCTGCCCGTGATTGATCAGCCCAGCACTCTGCTGCAGTGCATTGAGCTGATCGGGCCGGATCGCAGCTGCCATCGAGGAGAAGGTAAGTCTTCTTTTGCAGAGCCTGTGGCGATGGCCCTTTCCTTTAAGGGAGGGAAGGAGCCTTCCAACGCGGCAGCGCTGCACAGCTACCGCCATGCCTGCTGCCTCTTGCGTTCCAGAAAGATAGAGGAGCACTTGATTTAGTGCTCCACTTCCTTCCTGGAGCGCAAACGGCAAACTTTTTTAAAGTTTGAAAACATTAGCGTCTGGCGATAATTTTTCAAATTTTAAAAGTTAACGCCCTGTTTAGGGCACTCCCCAATTTTCCCCCCGTTGTCTACTTACATTTCCCAAAAGTTTTTGATAAGGTATCGCATAAAAGGCTTCTCTATAATAGCAATGCCTCTGGTATTAGTGGGTAATATATTGAGCTGGATTCAGAGCTGGCTGCCTAGACGTAGGCAAAAAGTAGTTATAGATGGATTTGGATCTTATTGGAGACCGCTCACCAGTGGTGTCCTGCAGGGATCAATGTTGGGACCGTTGTTCTTTATTATTTTTATTAATGATCTGGATGTAGGTGTTGGGGGCACAATCTACAAATTTGCAGATGATACAAAGATCTGTGCGAGTGATAGAACTGTAGATGATGCTTGTCTGCTTCAGGCAGATCTTAATGTGTTGGGAGATTGGACTTAAGACTGGAAAATGATGTATAACTTAGATAAGTGCAGTGTTATGCATGTGGGCCGAGCAAATACTCAACATTCATACACCCTCCAGGGAAAGGCATTAAAGATGGTGGAGATAGAGATTTGGGCATTCTAGTGCGTACATCCTTAAAGGTACACGAGCAATGCCGTGCAGTGATAGCAAGAGCAAATAGGGGGTTGGGGTGTATGCATAGGACAATTGAATACAAGACAAGGCACACTGTTTTGTCCTTGTGCAAGACCTGCTGATGCTGCGCCCACAGTGGTATTGGGTAGGGAATCACACGGACCCAGTGACTATGTAGGAATGGCGATATATGTCCAAGTAAGGATGGTATGTGACGTGGAGGTGGTGATATTGCTGTTGTTGTGCTCTCAGTACAGAAGGTATAAGATTACAATTACAGAAGATTTACAAGGATGATACAGGAAATGCGAGGGTATACACATCAGGAAAGGATGAACAGGCTGGGTCTCTTTTCTCTTGAAAAGAGAAGGCTGAGGGATGACCTTATGAAAGGTTTTGATAAGAGTGGATAGAGAGAGAATGTTTCCACTTGTGGGGAAGAGCATAACTAGAGGTTATCAATATAAGGTAGTCAGCAAGAAATCCAATAGGGAATTCAGAAGAAACTTCTTTATTCAGTGAGTGGTGAGAATGTGGAACTCACTACCACAGGGAGTGTTTGAAGCGAATAGTACAGATGCATTTAAGGGGAGGCTAGACAAGCATATGAGGGAGAAGGAAATAGAGAGTAATTCTGTTAGATTTAGATGAGAAAAGATGGGAGGCTCGAGTGGAGCATAAACACCAGCATGGACTGGTTGGGCCGAATGGCCTGTTTCTGTATCGTATATCCAATGTAATCCTATGTAACCTTAGTCAGGCCGCACTTGGAATACTGTGTCCAGTTTTGGTCTCTTCACATACGTGGGTGATATTGAGGCTTTGGAAAGGGTGCAGAGGAGTGCCACTAGACTCATTCCCAGTCTAAAGCATCTTAGGTACCAAGATAGGCTAAAAGAGTTGTGACTCTATACCTTAGAGTAGCGTAGACTTAGGGGGAATCTGATTGCGGTTTATAAGATCATGAAGGGAATTAATTGTGTTCCAGCTGACAGTTTATTTCAATTAAATAGGTTAGGCAGGACTAGGGGTCACACATTTAAGTTATACAAGGCTAGTTTAGATGTCAGGAGGTGGGTGGTTCTTTTCCCAGAGAATAGTGGACCTCTGGAACAGGCTGCCGTCTTGTGCGGTGGATACAGACTCGCTGAATTCCTTCAAGCGAGAGCTGGATTTATTTCTGGCTGGGGCAGAGATCTCTGCTTACAGAAGGCAGGTACTACTGGGAATTTTGAACTAGTTTCGATCATCTAGATGGGTTGGAGAGGAATTTCCCAGATTTTTCCTCCCAAATTGGCTTGGGTTTTTAAAATCTTTTTTTGTCTCTCCTAGGAGATCACATGGTTTCGGGTGGTGTGGAGCGTATATGTTGTGGTACCCGATGAACCTGACGGTCTTTACCTGTCTGTCATTGTTCGTATGTTCAGATCCAACTTGCCACTTTTACTTTTCTGACCAGTCTGTCATGTGGGACCTTGTCAAAAGCGTTGCTAAAATCCATGTAGATTACACCAGATATACTACCTTCATCAACCCTCTTTGTTACCTCCTCAAAAAATTCAATCAAGTTAGTCAGACAAGACCTTCCCTCAACAAATCCATGCTGACTGCAAGATGGTCAGGACTGGACACTAAATATTGTCAATGATAATAAGGAAATGACGGACATGTTAAATAATTACTTTGCAACAGTATTTACAGTAGGGGAAGAGAATAGCATACCGGAAATCCCAAGGAAACTAATATTGAATCAGGGACAGGGACTCAATAAAATTAACGCAAGTAAAATAACAGTAATGAAGAAAATAATGGCACTATAGAGTGACAAATCCCCAGGACCAGATGATTTCTATCCGAGGGATTAAAGGAAGTAGGTGAGCACATTGCAGATGCCCTAACTATAATCTTCCAAAGTTCTCTCGATTCAAGAACCGCTGCTTTAGATTGGAAAATTGCATATGTCACTCCACTATTTAAGAATGACGAGTGAGGGAAACCAGGGAATTATAGAACAGTTAGCCTAACATGTGTTTTCGGGAAATTGCTAGAGTCTATAATTAAGGATAGGGTGACTGAACAACTCAAAAATTTTCAATTGATCAGAGAGAGCCAGCATGGATTTGTGAAACGTAGGTATTGCCTGACAAACCGGATTGAATTTTTTGAGGAGGTGAGTAAAGTAGTGGACAGGGGAATGTCTATGGATGTTATTTATATGGACTTCCAGAAGACATTTGATAAAGTCCCACATATGAGAATGTTAACTAAGCTCGAAGCCCACGGAATTGAGAGCAAATTATTGTCCTGGTTAGGAAACTGGCTGAGCGGCAGGAGCCAGGCAGTGGCAATAATGGGTAGGTATTCAAACTAGCAGGATGTCACGATGTAACTAGTGGTGTCCCGCAGGGAACTGTGTTGGGGCCTCAACTATTCACAGTAGTTATTAACGACTTAGATGATGGCATAGAAAATTATATATCCAAATTTTCCAATGAAAAATAGACATGCGGCATGGTAGGCAGTGTAGATGAAAGCATAAAATTACAAAGGATATTGACAGATTAAGCGAATGGGTAAAACAATGGCAAATGGATTTCAATGTAGGCAAATGTGAAGTCATCCACTTTGGATTGATAGATTTTTGTTAACCAAAGGTACTAAGGGGTATGGGCCAAAGGCAGGTATATGAAGTTAGGTCTCAGATCAGCCATGATCTCATTGAATGGTGGAACAGGCTCGAGGGGCTCAAAGGCCTACTCATGTTCCTCCATTCCCTCCATTCAATGAGATCATAGATGATCTGTATCTTAACTCCATCCACCTACCTTGGCTATTTTATACTTTTGGATGGATAGAGGATTGACTAACGAACAGAAAACAGAGTGTCAGAATAAATGGTTCATTCTCTGGTTGGCAACCAGTAACTAGTAGAGTGCCGCAAGGAGCAGTGCTGGGACCCCAACTATTTACAATCTATATTAACGACTTGGAAGAAGGGACTGAGTGTAACGTAGCTAAGTTTGCTGACGATACAAAGATGGGAAGAAAAGCAATTTGTGAGGAGGACACAAAAAATCCGCAAAAGGACATAGGGGCTAAGTGAGTGGGCAAAAATTTGGCAACTGGAGTATAATGTTGGAAAGTGTGAGGTCATACACTTTGGTAGAAATAATCAAAGAGTAAGTTATTTAAATGGAGAAAGATTGCAAAGTGCCACACTACAGCGGGACCTGGGGGTACTTGTGCATGAAATGCAAAAGGATAGTATGCAGGTACAGCAAGTGATCAGGAAGACCAATGGTATCTTGGCCTTTATTGCAAAGGGGATGGAATATAAAAGCAGGGATGTCTTGCTACAGCTATACAAAGTATTGATACTGCGTGCAGTTTTGGTTTCCCTATTTCCGAAAGGATATACTTGCTTTGGAGGCAGTTCAGAGAAGATTCACTAGGTTGATTCTGGGGATGAGGGGGTTGACATGAGGAAAGGTTGAGTAGGTTGGGCCTCTACTCACTGGAATTCAGAAGAATGAGAGGTGATCTTATCGAAACGTATAAGATTATGAGGGGGCTTGACAAAGTGGATGCAGAAAGGATGTTTCCACAGATGGGGGAGACTAGAACTAGTGGGCATGATCTTAGAATAAGGGGCCGCCCATTTGAAATAGAGATGAGGAGAAATTTCTTCTCCTAGAGGGTTGTAAATCTGTGATATTCACTGCCTCAGAGAGCTGTGGAAGCAGGGACATTGAATAAGACAGAAATAAACAGTTTCTTAAACGATAAGGGGATAAGGAGTTATGGGGAGCGGGCAGGGAAGTGGAGCTGAGTCCATGATCAGATCAGCCATGATTTTATTGAATGGCGGAGCAGGCTCGAGGGGCCGTATGGCCTACTCCTGCTCCTATTTCTTATGTTCTTATATAGCGCCTTTAACATAGTGAAATGTCCCAAGGCATTTCACAGGAGTATTACGAGATAAAAAATTTGACAGCGAGCTGAAAAGGAGAAATTTGGGCAGGTGACTAAAAACTTGGTCAAAGAGGTAGGTTTTAAGGAGCGTCTTGAAGGAGGAAAGAAAGGTAAGAAAGGCTGAGAGGTTTAGGCAGAGAAATCCAGAATTTAGGGCCTAGGCAACAGAAAGCATAGCCACCAATGGTTGAGTGATTAAAAGCAGGGATATGCAAGAGGCCAGAATTGGAGAAGTACAGAGGGTTGTGGGCTGGAGGAGGTTACAGAGATAGGGAGGGGCAAGGCCATGGAGGAATTTGGCTCAAGAGGGCAAAATTAGAGGAATGCAGACATCTCGGGGAGGTTGTGAGGCTGCAGGAGATTACAGAGATAGGGAGGGGCGAGGCCATGAAGGGATTTGAAAACAAGGATGAGAATTTTGAAATTGGGGCGTTGCTTCACCAGGAGCCAATGTATGTCAGTGAGCACAGGGGTGATGGGTGATTGGTGCGGGTTAGGACACGGGAAGCCGAGTTTTGGATCACCTCTAGTTTACGAAGGAGTATTTCCTAACTTCAATCCGGCCTGTAATCTGCATCTCCCGAAAGCAGCAGGCTGGCATTGGAAACTTATTGCATTTCGAAACAAAGCCATGGAGCACTATCTTGTAATTCTATGGCACAGTGTACTGGAGTATTAAAACACTGCTACTAATATAGTTTCTCCATTGTACTGGTGGGAAAACTGCTCTGCAGATTTCACTGGACATTGGGGGAAACAGTGTAATGGCGTGTACAACAGCATGAAGTTTGGGTTGTGCAAGTAGCAACACCCAGTGCTTTTGCTGTTAGGGAAAATGGGTAAGTGCAAAAGGGGGAAAGATATTTTACACTGGACATCATTTGACATATGTTGAATATACTATCGGCTGCAACACTTTCAAAATTGCAGAGAGGCATTAAATGGCTCTATCGGGGGATTATATGCTTGTGGATTATGCAAAATTATGCGGTGGTGTTAAACTGGGTTTAGAAAACGGAGCCTCTTGGGAGCTTTAAAAACAGAAGGAATCTTAAAAAAATAATGTTTTGGGAGAATAGACACATCTGCATTCAAAATTTACCTTCCTTAGGCCAAGGAAGCCTGTTCACGACCCATAATATAACATGGGAACAGTGGCTGTGAACTGCTAGACTCTAAGCCATAGAACAATGCAGCAAGAGAATGAGCCAAAAATTGCGGCCTCGCCGGATATGTATGATGGGCGCACGCACCCGAAGAGGCCTCGCAAATGGCAGTTCTCTCTGCGCAATGCGCATGCATCGAGAACCAGTTTTTGTGATCTGTCTTTTGACCTTCAAACTCTTACGCCTGGTAAAAGTAGACATGTAGTCTACTTTTAACAGCGAGGAGTTTTAAAACATAGAAAAATTAAATTTAATCACTCATGTTTATATTAAAAATCCAGTCCATTCAGGCAAGTTTATTTTAACCATATTAAAACACGTGAAAAAAAATTCAAGTTTTTTTTTTCTAAAACATTTCATTACATTCAATTTCAATTCATTTTAAATATATGAGGTGTTTTTTTTATTTATTGTGTCTTGTTTCTTGTTTTAGGGGGTATTCTCATTGATAGTAATGGGTGCTCATACAAACGAAGCTCCCATTACTATCAATGAGAAAACTAGATAGTGATTGGTGGTCCAGGCCCACGTGATGCCAGGATACGAATACGATCCTGGAAGACATGTTTCCGTTAGCTGGACTGTAAGCTGGAATCCTACGTTCCTCTGGGACTACCAGGTATTTTTGTAAAAAGATTTCAGGTCGGAGGCATCCGCCCGAAGGAAGCCTCTGACCGCAATTTTCCCCCCAAGGTTTCATCAACAAGTGGCTAAGTGTTTGAAAGAAGGAAAAAACTTGTATGCATAAAGCTCCTCTCACAACCTCAGGACATCCCAAAACACTTTACAACCAATGAAGTAGTTTTGAAGTGTGGTCACTGTTGTAATCTCAGAAATGCAGCAGCCAATCTACATACAGCAAGATCCCACAAACAGCAAAGAGATAAATGACCAGATAATCCATTTTTGTGATGCTGGTTGAGGGATAATTGTTGGCCAGGACTACCGTGCTCTGTTTTGAATAGTGCTACAAGATCTTTTACATCCACTTGAGAAAGCAGACGGCCTCGATTTAATGACATCCAAAAGGACGGCATCTCCAACATAGCAAAAGCTTTTACCGATATATAAAATGGAAAAGAGTGACTAAAGTAAATGTTGGTCCCTTAGAAGATGAAAAGGGGAGTTTAATAATGGGAAATGTGGAAATGGCTGAGACCTTAAACAATTATTTTGCTTCGGTCTTCACAGTGGAAGACACAAAAACCATGCCAAAAATTGCTGGTCACGGGAATGTGGGACGGGAGGACCTTGAGACAATCACTATCACTAGGGGGGTAGTGCTGGACAGGCTAATGGATCTCAAGGTAGACAAGTCCCCTGATCCTGATGAAATGCATCCCAGGGTATTAAAAGAAATGGCGGAAGTTATAGCAGATGTATTCGTTATAATCTACCAAAATTCTCTGGACTCTGGGGAGGTACCATCGGATTGGAAAGCAGCTAATGTAACGCCTCTGTTTAAAAAAGGGGGCAGACAAAAGGCAGGTAACTATAGGCTGGTTAGTTTAACATCTGTAGTGGGGAAAATGCTTGAAGCTATCATTAAAGAAGAAATAGCGGGGCATCTAGATAGGAATAGTGCAATCAAGCAGACGCAACATGGATTCATAAAGGGGAAATCATGTTTAACTAATTTACTGGAATTCTTTGAGGATATAACGAGCATGGTGGATAGAGGTGTACCGATGGATGTGGTGTATTTAGATTTCCAAAAGGCATTCGATAAGGTGCCACACAAAAGGTTACTGCAGAAGATAAAGGTACGCGGAGTCAGAGGAAATGTATTAGCATGGATAGAGAATTGGCTGGCTAACAGAAAGCAGAGAGTCGGGATAAATGGGTCCTTTTCGGGTTGGAAATCGGAGGTTAGTGGTGTGCCACAGGGATCGGTGCTGGGACCACAACTGTTTACAATATACATAGATGACCTGGAAGAGGGGATAGAGTGTATTGTAACAAAATTTGCAGATGACACAAAGATTAGTGGGAAAGCGGGTTGTGTAGAGGACACAGAGAGGCTGCAAAGAGATTTAGATAGGTTAAGCGAATGGGCTAAGGTTTGGCAGATGGAATACAATGTCGGAAAATGTGAGGTTATCCACCTTGGAAAAAAAACACAGTAAAAGGGAATATTATTTGAATGGGGAGAAATTACAACATGCTGCGGTGCAGAGGGACCTGGGGGTCCTTGTGCATGAATCCCAAAAAGTTAGTTTGCAGGTGCAGCAGGTAATCAGGAAGGTGAATGGAATGTTGGCCTTCATTGCGAGAGGGATGGAGTACAAAAGCAGGGAGGTCCTGCTGCAACTGTACAGGGTATTGGTGAGGACGCACCTGGAGTACTGCGTGCAGTTTTGGTCACCTTACTTAAGGAAGGATATACTAGCTTTGGAGGGGGTACAGAGACGAGTCACTAGGCTGATTCCAGAGATGAGGGGGTTACCTTATGATGATAGATTGAGTAGACTGGGTCTTTACTCGTTGGAGTTCAGAAGGATGAGGGGTGATCTTATAGAAACATTTAAAATAATGAAAGGGATAGACAAGATAGAGGCAGAGAGGTTGTTTCCACTGCTCGGGGAGACTAGAACTAGGGGGCACAGCCTCAAAATACGGGGGAGCCAATTTAAAACCGAGTTGAGAAGGAATTTCTTCTCCCAGAGGGTTGTGAATCTGTGGAATTCTCTGTCCAGAGAAGCAGTTGAGGCTAGCTCATTGAATGTATTCAAATCACAGATAAATAGATTTTTAACCAATAAGGGAATTAAGGGTTATGGGGAATGGGCGGGTAAGTGGAGCTAAGTCCACGGCCAGATCAGCCATGATCTTATTGAGTGGCGGAGCAGGCTCGAGGGGCTAGATGGCCTACTCCTGTTCCTAATTCTTATGTTCTTATAGTAAAACGTCCCAAGGCACTTCACAGGAGCATTATGAAACAAAATTTGACACTAGTCACATAAGGAAATATTAGGACAGATGACCAAAAGCTTGGTCAAAGAGGTAGGTCTTAAAGGAGGAGAGGTTTAGGGAGGGAATTCCAGAGGTTAGGGCCTAGGCATCTGAAAACATGGCCAGCAATGATGGAGTGATTAAAAGCAGGGATATGCAAGAGGCCAAATTGGAGGAGCACAGAGATCCCCGAGGGTTGTAGGGCTGGAGGAGGTTACAGAGATAGGGAGGCCATGGAGAAATTTGAACACAAGGATGAGAATTTTAAAAATCGAGGTGTTGCCATACTGAGAACCAATGTAGGTCAACGAACATAGGGGTGATGGGTGAACGGGACTTGGTGTGAGTTGGGATATGGGCAAGTTTTGGATTCATTCAAGTTCACGGAGGGTGGAAGATGTGAAGCCGGCCGGGTGAGCATTGGAATAATCAAATCTAGAGGTAACAAAGGCATGGATGATGGTTTCAGCAGCAGATGAGCTAAGGCAGGGGCAGAGTTGGTTGATGTTATGGAGGTAGAAGTAGGCAGTCTTGGTGATGGAGCGGATATGTGGTCGCAAGATCGTCTCATGATCAGCAACACCAAGGTTGCGAACGATCTGGTTCAGCCTCAGTCAGTCGCCAGGGAGAGGGATGGAGTCTGTGGCTAGGGAACAAAATTGTAGTGACGACTGAAGACAATGGCTTCAGTCTTCCCAATAATTAGTTGGAGGAAATTTCTGCTTATCCAATACTGGATGTCGGACAAGCATTGTGCCAAATTAGATACAATGGTTCTTCAACAATGCATTGGAGTGTCAATTTGGGTTATGTACTCTAGTCTCCAGGGGCTCAAACCCACAACCTTCGAACTCAAGAGGCGAGAGTTACATTTATATAAGCACAGTTCATGACCTCAGGAAGTCCCAAAGTACTTTACTACCAATGATGTACTTTTGAAGAGTTGTTACTGTGGAAACGCGGCAGCCAATTTGCGCACAGCAAAGTCTCAAACAGCAATGTGATAATGAGCAGATTGAGGGATAAATATTGATTAGGACACGAAGATTAACAGTAAGATAACCATTACTATTTCAAGATTAGTGATATTAATTAGCTGTAAATGTCCTAAATTAATGTCCAAGTCACACTTATAATCAATTCAGTGGGTCATATAAATTTAATTAAAATGAATCAAAATATTCAAGTAACGAAATCTGGTATATTGGGGTTATATTTGTATTTGATTACAACCCAAATGAAATGAGGGGATGAAAAATGAGTACACAGCACCCAATGACAAATAAGTTTGATTTGATTTCTAATCAATATAGCATCAGCGAGGTATTGTAGATGCCTAAAACCTATTAAAAAAAAAGCTATCAGCGTGATGAAGCAGCAATCTAATCACGGTCAAATCTATACTAATTCTTCTTAGGTGGTCCCTCATACCAAGGATGACTTGCTTCCACACCAAAAAGGGATGAGTTCACAGGTGTTTCAATGAAGGACCTGACATTCCAGGTCCCGAACTACATATTGAAGGATGGAGGATGCCTATGCGTGGATTTTTTTTAACGTGCGTCGGCCGTTGCACACCAGCCACCACACAGGCTTGACAGAGCTAGGTCTTGGTCCAGTGGCAAGGATTAACCAAGACAACTGAAGACCTGCTCTTCTGCACGGACCTAGTGTGCACACATATCACAGTGTGGTCTGGCCCGTCCTGCCCCTGAGCCTGGGCCTTCGCTTCATCTGGGCCCCGAACACACGCCTCTCCTGAGCCCCAATCACATCGCTCCATAATCTCTCGCCGCTCCTCTGCTGCTTGCCATGCTCCAATCAGTGACTTTGATTTTGGTGACATCCAATCAAGTTACCCTTCTCTAAGTCATCGACCCCCTGCACCAGCTAAAGTGGCATGTCTCCACGCTGCTCCCAGGCCGCTGCACCTCCGCTCCTTTAATGGCCCTGACATGCGGCTGGTGGTTTCTTGCAGGTAATTATTCCTTTGAAAGCACACTACTTTTTCTTTTCACTTTATGTAGCCACTGACTGCCAGCACTCTGGTAATATAACATTCACACTGCAAATTTGCACAAGTAATGTACCTGAAAAGAGGATCTCACGAACAGTATATATTAAAGATACGACTCACTTGTAATGATATACGGATCTTTTTTTCTTCATCCAACTCATTCATCAACTGTGTAATCTCTTTTCTGCCAAAATAAAGTAGCAATATTTCAGTCTTTTTATAAGCTTGAATACTATAGAACTTGTTCTATTTACCAGAATCTTTTCTTCCCCTACTCCCAAAACCACTTTC
The DNA here is from genome assembly GCF_044704955.1 of Pristiophorus japonicus. NCBI lineage: Eukaryota > Metazoa > Chordata > Chondrichthyes > Pristiophoridae > Pristiophorus > Pristiophorus japonicus. Next base: position 122,453,212 of record NC_091987.1, on the reverse strand, counting down.
AACCAAAACATAAAGGAGAAAGTGATGGTGGGGATGCAGGAAAGGAAATGTCCCAGTCTCCATATCAGTGTTGTTCACGGCTGTGGCTACGGCGACACCCGACACCTTTTTAGCCACATTCAATAATTTTAGTCAAAAACCCCTTATACACACTCACACGACACAGATGAAAGTACTCCACCTGTGTATATTTACAATATTAACATCTACCACGATTAAGTAAACAATGAAGTACTCACATTGATGAAAAAACACACACTCTGCTTTTCGTCTTAGCATTTTTACCAAGACACATAAAAAGGTTAAAGTTCACATGCAGACTGTGTGAATATGAGTATTGCGATCACATGCCCAACAACGGTGTCTATTATTAATTGTTTATTTACTAATTAGAAATGCATTTTGAAAAAAAATACTGGTTTATAGGAGAAAGTTAAAATCTTAAGGTTATTTCTTTTCCTCTATAATATATATTCAAGAGGGAGTTAGATATGGCCCTTACGGCTAAAGGGATCAAGGGATATGGAGAGAAAGCAGGAAAGGGGTACTGAGGTGAATGATCAGCCATGATCTTATTGAATGGTGGTGCAGGCTCGAAGGGCCGAACGGCCTACCCCTGCACCTATTTTCTATGTTTCTATGTTATAATCGGTTCTGTCAATGAACCTTTGCCAATCATGACAAACCCATGAACTCTCCACTTTTGCATAAAACCCGTGGACAAATCAGATATTGCTCGAGTGCAGCTGGACCTGCCGGTCGACATGAACCCCTCTTGAGCCAAATAACAATAGTTGTGCAAGTGCTGTAATGAGCGCCAGGCAGTTTGTCAATAACAACTGAATTTTACTCAGTCATAAACCGGTGGTGCCAATTATACGGAATCACAGAACCATTTGTTGTTATAGGCAAGGCAGTTTACATGGAGAAATAGATGGAATTGTGAAACAACCCCCAAAGCATTGGTTAAAAATCCCAGAATCACCTGTAATAAAAGCAGAATTTAACTTATTGAATCACCAAGCCTGATCTTGGCATTGATGGGGCTGCCTAACCTGTAATGCACCACTCTGCCCCTAGGTGCCAAATGCAGGGCATCACAAATGCTCTGTTGATGGCAAAAAGATGGTTTACAAAAGCTTTGCCAACAGCAACATACAGGGTTCCCTAACAGATTTGTTGTGTGGCCTAGAGCTGAGATACCTGCTAGTAGGAAAAATATGCCTACGTCTAGATAGGAAAACCCATGACCCAATCCAGTAGGTTAAGGGGTGCACGAGTTTCAGCCTGAGCAGAAGCCTTTCTAGGCCGAGGTTACACAACTTCCAAGCTAACAGCACAGGGTGCAAACAGTAGCTCAATCAGGAGCCAATCGTTACAGTCTGATCCGAAGGGCTGCTTGTATGGATTGTGCCAAAGTCCCTTGGTTGCTTGGTCCAAAGAAAGGAGTGCATAACAAATCCTGTAAATGTCAAAGACGTTGGCCTCTATCACATTTGAACAGTTTAAAAAAATATTTGTTTATGGTATGTGGGCGTCGCTGGCAAGGCCAGCATTTATTATCTATCCTTAGGTGTCTCCAGGCTGACCAAGTTCAAGAGTTAGATACGTTTGAAACCCTTCTTCAGTCATCAAACATGTACCCTGGGCCCTCTAGACAGCAGCAAGCCAGATCGGTGCTGGGCTCAACCACCAGGTGGGATGGCATCAGCTGGTTCTTTGAATTTGATCTGCACTTCATGTGTTCTTCCAAAATGGCCTAGAGGTGCCGCTTCGAAGGAATACTGTGTGAGCAGAAATGCCAGAAAAAATTGAGACCGATTTCAGATGTTAAACTTTGAGGATAAGCAGTGGTTGTGAATGAAGACTATAAATACCAGGCTGAATATAGAAAGTTCAGTGGGGAAGTGAAAAAGGAAATAAGAGGGGCAAAGGCAGAGTATGAGAATAGATTGGCAGCTAACTTAAAAGGGAATCCAGAAGTCTTCTATAGACATATAAATAGTAAACGGGTAGTAAGAGGAGGAATGGGGTCGATTAGGGGCCAAAATGGAGACAGAGGGCATGGCTGAAGTACTAAATGAATACGTTGCATCTATCTTTACCAAGGAAGAAGATGCTGCTAAAGTCATAGTGAAAGAGGAGCTGGTTGAGATACGAGATGGGATAAAAATTGATAAAGTGGCAGTACTAGAAAGGCTGGCTTTTAAAGTAGATAAGTCACCAGGACCAAATGGAATGCATCCTAGGATGCTGAGAGAATTAAGGTGGAAATTGTGGAGGTACTGGGCATAATCTTCCAATCCTCCTTGGATACTGGGGGTGGTGCCTGAGGACTAGAGAATTGCAAATGTTACACCCTTGTTCAAAAAAGGGTGCAAGGATAAACCCAGCAACTACAGGCCAGTCAGTTTAACTTCGGTAGTGGGGAAGCTTTTAGAAACGATAATCCGGCACAAAATTAAGTCACTTGGACAAGTGTGGATTAATTCATGAAAGCCAGCACAGCTTTGTTAAACACAAATCATGGTTAACTAACTTGATCCGAGTTTCTTGATAAGGTAACGGAGAGGATTGATGAGGGCAATACGGATGATGTGGTGTACATGCACTTCCAAAGGACATTTGATAAAGTGCCACATAATAGAAACATAGAAAATAGGTGCAGGAATAGGCCATTCGGCCCTCTGCGCCTGCACCGCCATTCAATAAGATCATGGCTGATCATTCCCTCAGGACCCCTTTCCTGCTTTCTCTCCATACTCCTTGATCCCCTTCACCATAAGAGCCATATCTAACTCCCTCTTGAATATATCCAATGAACTGGCATCAACAACTCTCTGCGGCAGGGAATTCCACAGGTCAATAACTCTGAGTGAAGAAGTTTCTCCTCATCTCAGTCCTAAATGGCCTACACCTTATCCTAAGACTGCGTCCCCTGGTTCTGGACTTCCCCAACATCGGGAACATTCTTCCTGCATCTAACTTGTCCAGTCCCATGAGAATCTTATACGTTTCTATTGAGATCCCCTCTCATCCATCTAAACTCCAGTGTATAAAGGCCCGGTTGATCCAGTCTCTTCTCATATGTCAGTCCAGCCATCCCTGGAATCAATCTGGTGAACCTTCACTGCACTCCCTCAATAGCAAGAACATCCTTCCTAAGATTAAGAGACCAAAACTTAATACAATATTCCAGGTGAGGCCTCACCAAGGCCCTGTACAACTGCAGCAAGACCTTCCTGCTCCTATACTCAAATCCCCTAGCTATGAAGGCCAACATACCATTTGCCTTCTTCACAGCCTGCTGTACCTGCATGCCAACTTTCAAGGACTGATGAACCATGACACCCAGGTCTCGTTGCACCTCCCCTTTTCCTAGTCTGCCACCATTCAGATAATATTCTGCCTTCGTGTTTTTGCCCCTCACATTTATCCACATTATACTGCATCTGCCATGCATTTGCCCACTCACCTAACCTGTCCAAGTCACCCTGCAGCCTCTTAGCGTCCTCCTCACAGCTCACACTGCCACCCAGTTTAGGGTCATCTGCAAACTTGGACATATTACACTCAATTTCTTCATCTAAATCCATGCTGACTTGGACCGATCCTGTCACTGCTTTCCAAATGCGCTGCTATTTCATCCTTAATGATTGATTCCAACATTTTCCCCACTAGCCATGCTGATGTCAGGCTAACCGGTCTATAATTCACAGTTTTCTCTCTCCCTCCTTTTTTTAAAAAGTGGTGTTATATTAGCTACCCTCCAGTCCATAGGAACTGCTCCAGAGTCGATAGACTGTTGGAAAATGATTGCCAATGCATCCACTATTTCTGGGGCCATTTCCTTAAGTACTCTGGGATGCAGTCTATCAGGCCCCGGGGATTTATCGGCCTTCAATCCCATCAATTTTCCTAACACAATTTCCCGCCTAATAATGATATCCTTCAGTTCCTCCTCGTCACTAGACCCACTGTACCCCAGTACATTTGGAAGGTTATTTGTGTCATCCCTCGTGAAGACAGAACCAAAGTATTTGTTCAATTGGTCTGCCATTTCTTTGTTCCCCATTATAAATTCACCTGAATCCGACTGCAAGGGACCTACGTTTGTCTTCACTAATCTTTTTCTCTTCACATATTTATAGAAACTTTTGCAGTCAGTTTTTATGTTCCCTGCAAGCTTCCTCTCATACTTTATTTTCCCCCTCTTAATTAAACTCTTAATCTTCCTCTGCTGAATTCTAAATTTCTCACAGTCCTCAGGTTTGCTGCTTTTTCTGGCCAATTTATATGCCTCTTCCTTGGATTTAACACTATCCTTAATTTCCCTTGTTAGCTACGGTTGAGCCACCCTCCCCATTTTATTTTTACTCCAGACAGGGATGTACAATTGCTGAAGTTTATCCATGTGATCTTTAAATGTTTGCCATTGTTTATCCACCGTCAACCCTTTAAGTATCCTTTGCCAGTCTATTCTAGCCAATGCACGCCTCATACTGTCGAAGTTACTTTTCCTTAATTTCAGGACCCTAGTTTCCGAATTAACTGTGTCACTCTCCATCTTAATAAAGAATTCTACCATATTATGGTCACTCTTCCCCAAGGGGCCTTGCACAACAAGATTGCTAATTAGTCTCTTCTCATTACACATCACCCAGTCTAGGATGGCCAGCTCTCTAGTTGGTTCCTCGACATATTGGTCTAGAAAACCATCCCTAATACACTCCAGGGAATCCTCCTCCACCGTATTGCCACCGGTTTGTTTAGCCCAATCAATATGTAGATTAAAGTCGCCCATGATTACTGCTGTACCTTTATTGCACACATCCCTTATTTCTTGTTTGATGCTGTCCCCAACCTCACTACTACTGTTTGGTGGTGTGTACACAACTCCCACTAGCGTTTTCTGCCCTTTGGTATTCCGCAGCTCCAACCTTTACTGATTACACATCATCCAAGCTAATGTCCTTCCTTACTATTGCATTAATTTCCTCTTTAACCAGCAATGCCACCACGCCTCCTTTTTCTCTCTGCCTATTCTTCCTAAATGTTGAATACCCATGGATGTTGAGTTCCCAGCCTTGGTCACTCTGGAGCCATGTCTCCATGATGCCAATTACATCATATCTGTTAACTGCTGTCTGCGCAGTTAATTCGTCCACCTTATTCCGAATACTCCTTGCATTGAGGCACAGAGCCTTCAGGCTTGTCTTTTTAACACACTTTGCCCCTTTAGAATTTTGCTGTAATGTGGCCCTTTTTGTTTTTTGCCTTGGGTTTCTCTGCCCTCCACTTTTACGATTCTCCTTTCTATCTTTTGCTTCTGTCCCCATTTTATTTCCCTGTCTCCCTGCATAGGTTCCCATTCTCCTACCATGTTAGTTTAACTCCTCCCCAACAGCACAAGCAAACACTCCCCCTAGGACACTGGTTCCGGTCCTGCCCAGGTGCAGACTGTCCGGTTTGTACTGGTCCCACCTCCCCCAGAACCGGTTCCAAAGTCCCAGGAATTTGAATCCCTCCCTTTTGCACCACTCCTCAAGCCACGTATTCATCTGAGCTATCCTGCGATTCCTACTCTGACTAGCACGTGGCACTGGTAGCAATCCTGAGATTACTACTTTTGAGGTCCTACTTTTTAATTTAGCTCCTAGCTCCTTAAATTCATCTTGTGGGACCTCATCCCGTTTTTTTACCTATATTGTTGGTACCTATATGCACCACGACAACTGGCTGTTCACCCTCCCTTTTCAGAATGTCCTGCACCCGCTCCGAGACATCCTTGACCCTTGCACCAGGGAGGCAACATACCATCCTGGAGTCTCGGTTGCGGCCGCAGAAACACCTATCTATTCCCCTTACAATCGAATCCCCGATCACTATCGCTCTCCCACTCTTTTTCCTGCCCTCCTGTGCAGCAGAGCCAGCCACGGTGCCATGAACTGCTGCTGCTCTCCCCTGCATCCCCCTCAACAGTACCCAAAGCGGTGTATCTGTTTTGCAGGGGGATGACAGCAGGGGACCCCTGCGCTGCTCTTCCTGTTGGTCATCCATTCCCTATCTGGCTGTGTACCCTTTACCTGCAGTAAGACCAAATCACTAAACTTAGACTTGCCAGCAAAGTTGAAGCCCATGCAATAAAAGGGCATATATATGAAATTATTTAAATGACAGGAAACAGAGCGTAGTGGTGAACGTTTGTTTATCGGACTGGAGGAAGGTACACAGTGGTGTTACTAGGACCACTGCTAATCTTGATATATATTAATGGCTTAGACTTGGGTGTACAGGGCACAATTTCAAAATGTGCAGATGACACAAAACTTGGAAGTATAGTGAACAGTGAGGAGGATAGTGATAGACTTCAAGAGGACAGAGACAGGCTGGTGAAATGGGTGGACACATGGCAGATAAAATTTAACTCAGAAAAGTGTGAAGTGATACATTTTGGTAGGAAGAACGAGGAGAGGCAATATAAACTAAAGGGTATCATTCTAAAGGGGGTACATGAACAGAGAGACATGGGGGTATATGTGCACAAATCATTGAAGGTGGCAGGGCTAGTTGAGAAAGCAGTTAATAAAGCATACGGGATCCTGGGTTTCATAAATAGAGGCATAGAGTACAAAAGCAAGGAAGTTATGATGACCCTTTAAAAAACACTGTTTCAGCCTCAACTGGAGTATTGTGTCCAATTCTGGGCACCGCACTTTAAGAAGGACATGAAGGTCTTAGAGAGGGTGCAGAAAAGATTTAGGAGAATGGTTCCAGGGATGAGGGACTTCAGTTATGTGGATAGACTGGAGAAGCTGGGGTTGTTCTCCTTCGAGCAGGGAGGTTGAGAGGAGATTTGATAGAGGTGTTCAAAATCATGACGGGCCTGGACAGAGTAGATAGAGAGAAACTGTTCCCCTTGGTGGAAGGGTCGAGAACCAGAGGACACAGATTTAAAGTGTTTAGCAGACGAACCAAAGGCAACATGAGGAAAAACTTCTTTACGCAGCAAGTGGTTGGATCTGGAATACACTGCCTGAAAGGGTGGTGGAGACAGACTCAATCATGGCTTTCAAAAGGGATTTGGATAAGTACCAGAAGGAAAAAACTTTGCAGGGCTACGGGGAAAGGGCGGGGTAGTGGGACTAGCTGAAGTGTGCTTGCAGAGAGCTGGCACGGATCCGACTGGTCAAATGGCTTCCTTCTGTGCTGTAATCATGCTATGATTCTATGGGCCTGAAATTGATGGCCTTGCTGCCCACGACCGCCGACATTCCTCTTGAAGTTGCGACGAGTGCCATTTTCCATTTGGTGTGGAGCGGGCGGGAGGAGAGAACCACTGGGAACCATCTGCTGACGTCAGCGGATGGCTGAGTGGCGCAACTGACCTCCTGCCTGCTGAGATGTCATATTGATGCGGGCGGGAATCAGCACCAGAACGGAGAAGGACCACTGGCTACAGGCTGTTCTATCCCCGACGGTGAGTATAAAGAGCTGAAAGAAAACGTTAGTAAACATTTTTTAAAATTTTCTTTATAGCGACTTACCTGGATGGGGTCCCCTGAAAGTGTTCCGGTGGTTTTTTTTTGATGATTTTCCTTTTCAGGTCTTCGACCCTCCGTGGGCCCGACTCCATCCTCGGCGGCACTTGGGTGGCAAGCGCCATTGCCACCGAGAATGGGATCTCCCGCCGGCTGCCGCCCAGAGTGGCGACACAAGTCCTTCTTTTGCTGCCCGTCGCTCTTTCAAGGACCTTTTTGACGAAAACCATGCCCAAAGTACCGTCAGGTACCTTGGCGACCATCGGCGATCCTTTGGGTGGCACTTGAATGGGCGGGGACCTTCACCAATTTCGGCCCCAATGTTTCTAACACACAACCACATTTGGAGCAGTGCTTAAAACCAGAACGTTCATACATTCTCTGGGATTTCTCACCCCTTTCCTAAGGATACTAAGATCTGAAATTGCCCCCCGACTAAGAGTAGGCGCACTCGCGGTTTTGAAGATTTTTCTCCGTCCCAATCCATGGGTGGGGTGGGAGAATAAAGCGGTATTCAGGCTTTTTTTTTTGGTCGGGGCAGATATCGGGGTGGAAGTATCGTTGGGTCGGGTTGGCTGCCGCTCCGAGTCATCAGCGCTGCGCTGATGCGTCACAACATCCCTCCCCTTCAGTTAAAGGGGAGGACTGCTGCGAGCTCTGCATGGGCTTTAGTTAGGCTTACTGGGCCACCAGGGAGGGTTTCGGCCAGGCCAGTGGCCCGGCACCCAAGAGGGACTGCCGGGCTACCTATTGCCATCCTGGCCGAACCAGAGGCCACCAGTGTCGGGCCGACCTCGGAGACGTCCGACAAATAAAATAAAATGGCGACCGTGGCAGTACGCCCTCCGCTTTAAGGGCGGACACGCCGCCCAGGCGCACACAGCTTCCCGCAGGGGAAATCTATCAGTGGCACTGACCAGCGGCCGCTCTGCTCCTGCGGGGTAATTTCCCGTGCGGGGTGGAAGGGGGTCGCCGCCGGTCGGAAGGGGGTCGGCGCGTGCCCAACTGGACGGCAGCACGGGCGGTGCGGAAACCTGTTCCTGGGGCAATTTAAGACGGGTTGGCCCATCCGTCTGTCCCTCATCAGTGGGTCTTAAGGAAGGCCCACTGATTTGAGTATTGGGGGCAACTTTGGCCCCCAATACTCAAATATAGTGAAAATACTCAATAACTAAAAACTTCAAAAGGTTCAGCTCGATAGTTTACAGTATCCTGGATTTTGCATTGTGCAATCAGTAACAAAAATATAGATAACAGAAAGCTGACTCACTTATGCTGAGACTTCATCATTTCAATGAAACTTCGCAATTCCTTCAATTGTGCTCTCACTTCTTCAATTGGATCCTGACTCTTGTCACTCTTTGGCTTGAGATCAGTACTGTACTGCGATGGCGAGTTTGGCCTTTGCCCAGCTGCAGAGGTGAGGCCGTGGTGGAATGAGTGGACTGCTGATACATGCGCATTGTTTCCAGATGGCAAAATCGGAGCTCCTGGTTTTGGTAGCAATGTTTTATCAGATACCTAGGATAATTGAAGTGTAGAAAGAAATGTGAAAACTGCCAAGACCGTTCACTAAAAGTGCAGGAGCCTCACATGAAAACAATGAGAACAAAATAGAAGCAGCAATGAAATTCACTGTAATATTCACAAGGATATGGATATCATCCAGATCAAACTATTCAAAAAGATAACATGAAACTTATAGCACAATCCATTCCTTCTGTTTGAGGTAAAGCCCTCCAAACAGCACCCATATTTAGCGGCCATTCAAAAAAAAACCTATACACACACACACACACACAGACACATACACACTGTATTCGGATCTTCTGGTATTGAATGCGACACCAGCTGTCAAATAACACTAGGCTACTGACTTCTACTCTATACCAGAATATGGGGGAAAGGGGAAGAAATCACAGCTCTTGTAACCAACAAAGCCACAACACAGGCCTCAGTTTTTGTTTAAGATATAGTACAAAAATTATAATGGGATATATTTATTTAAAAAAAGGTTTTCTTGAATTTGAGAGTGTATGTGTAGGTTGTTTAAAGAATATTTGTGCAGATATGCAATTGGTGAGATAGTTGGGTATACAATGCGGTTTCAGAATTGTGCCATAATTGGGAGAGCTGTCCCACAGACTAGTCAAGCAACAACCTGGCATAGTCATACTTTCAGAATCATATCTATCAGCCAACGTCCTAGACACCTCAATCCTCATCCACAGGCATGTCTTGTCCCACTGGCAGGACAAACCCACCAGAGGTGGTGGTACAGTGGTATACAGTTAGGAGGGAGTGGCCCCAGGAGCCCTCAACATTGGCTCCAGACCCCATGAAGTCTCATGACATCAGGTCAAACATGGGCAAGGAAATCTCCTGCTGATTACCAACTACTGCCCTCCCTCAGCTGATGAATCAGTGCTCCTCCATGTTGAACACCACTTGGAAGAAGTACTGAGGATAGCAAGGGCACAGAATGTACTCTGGATAGGGGACTTCAATATTCACCACCAACAGTGGCTTGGTAACACTACTGACCGAGCTGGCCGAGTCTTGATGGACACAGCTGCCAGATTGGGCCTGCAGCAGATGGTGAGAGAGCTGACACAAGGAAAAAACCTACTTGACCTCGCCTTCACCAATCTATCTGTCATAAATGCATCTATCCATGATAATATTGATAGGAGCGACTACCGTACAGTGCTTGTGGAAATGAAGTCCTGTCTTCACACTGAGGACACCCTCCATTGTGTTGTGTGGCACTACCACCGTGCTAAGTGGGATAGATTCAGAACATCTAGTAGCTCAAAACTGAGCATCCATGTGGCGCTATGGGCCATCTGCAGCAGCAGAATTATATTTCACCACAATCTGTAACCTGATGACTCAGCATATCCCTCACTCTAACATGACCATCAAGCCAAGCGCCCAACCCTGGTTCAATGAGAGCCAGGAGCAGCACCAGGCGTACCTGAAAATGAGGTGCCAACATGGTGAAGTTACAATATAAGACTGCTAAATAGTGGAAGCAGCATGCCATAGATAGAACTATGCGATCCCACAATCACTGGATTAGATCAAAGCTCTGTAGTTCTGCCACATCCATATCATGAATGGCAGACTTGTTGAATAATTACTTTGTGTCAGTCTTCACAGTACAGGAAGTGGACAACATACCTGACAGGAGAAGGAGGCTCCATGAATATCCCCATCCTCAACGATGGTGGAGTCCAGCATGTGAGTGCAAAATACAAGGCTGAAGTGCTGAGTAGATGATCCATACCGGCCTCCGAATGAGGTCCCCACTATCACAGAAGTCAGCCTTCAGCCAATTCAATTCACTCACTCCATGTGATATTAAGAAATGGCTGAGCGCACTGGATACAGCAAAGGCTATGGGCCCGACAAGATCCCGGCTGTAGTGCTGAAGACTTGTGCTCCAGTACTAGCTGCGCCTCTAGCCAAGCTGTTCCAGTACAGCTACAACACTGGCATCTATCCAACAATGTAGAAAACTGCCCAGGTATGTCCTGTCCACAAAAACAGGACAAATCCAATTCAGCCAATTACCACCCCATTAGTCTACTCTCAATCGTCAGCAAAGTGTTGGAAGGTGCCGTCAACAGTGCTATCAAGCGGCACTTACCAAAACCTGCTCACCGATGCCCAGTTTGGGTGCCACCAGGACCACTTGGCTCCAGAACTCATTACGGCCTTGGTCCAAACATGGACAAAGGAGCTTAATTTCAGAGGTGAGGTGTGAGAACCTGCCCTTGACATCATGACAGCATTTGACTGAGTGTGGCACCAAGGTGCCGTAATAAAATTGAAGTCAAAAGGGCTCAGGGGGAAAACTCTCCACTTGCTGGAGTAATACTTAACACAAAGGAAGTGGTTGTTGGAGGTCAATCATTTCGCTGCAGGAGTTCCTCAGGGCAGTGTGCTAGGCCCAACCATCTTCAGCTGCTTCATTAATGACCTTCCCTCCATCATAAGGTAAGAAGTGGGGATGTTCGCTGATGATTGCAGTGTTCAGTTCCATTCGTAATTCCAAATAATGAAGCAGACTGTGCCCCCATGCAGCAAGACTTGAACAATATCCAGGCTTGGGCAGAAAAAGTGCCAAGTAACATTTGAGCCACACAAGTGCCAGGCAATCACTATCTCCAACAAGAGAGAGTCTAACAGGCATAGACTGGACGGTCCGAATGGCCTCCTTCTGTGCTGTAACCATTCTATGATTTTAACCACTTCCCCTTGACATTAACATCATTGAATCCCGCAGCATTAGCATCCTGGGAGATAAACATTCACTAGAAACATAACTGGACCAGCCACATAAATACTGCGGCTACAAGAGCAGGTCAGAGGCTGGGTATTCTGCAGCGAGTGTCTCACCTTCTGACTCCCCAAAGTCTTTCCATCATCTACACGGCACAAGTCAGGAGTGTAATGGGATACTTTCCTCTTGCCTGGATGAGTGCAGCTCCAACAAAACTCAAGAAGCTCAACAGCATCCAGGACAAAGCAGCTTGTTTGATTGGCACCCCATTCACCACACTCAACATTCACTCCCTCCACCACCAGCGCAACATGGCTGCAGTGCGTACCATCTACGAAATGTACTGCAGCAATTCACCAAGGCTTCTTCGGCAACACCTCCCAATTCTGTGACCTCTACCACCTAGAAGGCCAAGTTACTCTTCAAGTCACACACCATCTAGACTTGGAAATATATCGCCATTCCTTAATCACCAGTGGGTCAAAATCCTGGAACTCCCTACCGAACAGTACTGTGGGATACCTTCACCACACGGATTGTAGCACTTCAAGAAGGCGGCTCACCACCGCCTTCTCAAGGACAATTAGGGATGACAAAAATGCTGGCCGTGCCAGCCATGCCCACATCCCGTGAATGAATTTTAAAAAAGACAGTCGTCATATGTGGCTACTGTCCTTGGAGGAGATGCTGGTGTTGTTGCCCACTCTCTTTCTACCCCAGGTTAGACCAACCTTCTCCCAAAGTTTAAAGAGTTTTGCAATACAAGTAATTGGACGGACGAGACTGTGGGAAAAGGGTCCCGCTGGCAAAATGCTTCCTAGCTTTATGCAAAGCCCAGAAAAGTTAGATTTGGATAGCTAGCTTGAAAGTCAGGGGGGCCGAAATTGCCCCTCACCAGAACGGGGCGCACGCACCCCATTTCTATTGTTTTTACCGTCACGGTGATTGAGGTGGCCTCGAGAAATATTCCGCTCTTTGCCTTTTTTTTCTAATTTCTAAATGCCTTTTCCAAGGTCCTTGAGTGTGTCATAGTCTTCCAATTTTATGCACATCTCTCCCAAAACTTCCTGCTTAAATCTCTCCAGTCTTGCTTCCACCTGTGTCACAGCACTGAGAAAGTCTTGGTCAAAGTCACAGAGTATTATCTCTGGTCGTAACCATGGTGCGTTGCTCCTTCCTGTCTTCCTTGATATTTCTGAAGAGTTTAATACAGTTCATCGTGCTGTCCTGCTCTACCACCTCATCCGGTGCTGTTCAGTCCTACTTATTCTGTTGCAGCTTGCATATTTCCAGCAATTCTTCTCTTCCCTTCTCTGCATGATCAAATCTGCCGAAGGGATATCCTTCCCTGAGAAGTGCACCTTGACATGGAAGACTAGCGTGCTCCTATAACCCTGAGACCTATGCTGGAGGAGTATAAATCCTGGTAGAGCAACCCAAGCCAGAGAGATGGAAAGGTAGGAGCCAGACTAAAGGCAGTCCCACCAACCCTCCAGGTAGGGGTTGTGGATCAGGATAATGACCTGTCCATGTAAAAATGCCTTCTATTACGGAAACAATCCAGAGACAAGACAATCATGTTAGAGACCTGCAAATATAAGCATCCATTGTGGACAACTGCAATCTGCTGGATGTACAGCAAGACAATAGTCCAATTGGAGTCTAGACAGATACCAGTGGAAGAAATGGGTTGCCTCATGTGTCACTAGACTTAGGAAACTCTACTTAACTCACTAAGAATCTATCCTTGGCCTCTTCTTTTCCATAGCTATCTGCTGCCTCTTGGTGACATCATCCGTAAGCACTATACGAATGTTGTTGACAACCAGCTCTACCTCTCCGTCAGTTCTCTCTATCCTACAACTACCTTTATGCTATCAGACTGCCTGCTCCATAATTAGATCATAGATGTGTCACAGATGTCTTCAAATAAACATTAGAATGTCCAACGATGCAGGTTATGGAATCCACCAAAATCTCTGCTCCCTTCCTAGAGTCTATTTCCCCCACCATCACCACTCGCTCATGCTGAACAAGATTGTACTATACCCCAGTACCCTGTTCAACTTTGAGCTGTTCTTCAAACACCATGTCCTCTCCATCACCAAGACCACTTATTTTCATCTGCCCTTAATTCAGCCCATCCACCACTGATAGACTTAGCTGTGCCTTTATCATCTCCAGACTCGATTCTTCCAGTGCCCCGCTCACTGGCATTTTCCCGTCCAATCTCCATTAACTCCAACATGTCCAAAATGCAGTTACTCGTTTCCTGCCCTAAGCTCCACGCATCCATTGTCACAGACCTACGATGGCTCCTTGTCTTCCAACATGTTTAAAATCCTCAACTTCAAATCTTTTTACGGCCTCACTCGCCCTATTTCCACTACTTTTTACAGATTTACTTTTCTTTCTACATCCCTTAGTCTTTGAACTCGCGTGCACCTCCCACTTCACTCTGCCCCATCATTGGTGCAGTGCTGTCCAATATGTTAGCCACCAGTTACATGTGGCTAATTTGGAGATGGGATGTGACTCAATGCATTTCTGATGTAAATAAACAATGAGTAATAGACACCATCGTTGGGCATGTGATCTCAATACCCGTATTGCCACGGCGTGTGCATGTGAACTTTAATCTTTTTGTGTGCTTGTTGGTAAAATGAAATGTGAGTGTTATTTGATTGTTGTGAGTGCTTTACTTCCTTGGTTACTGAATGGTGGTAAATGTTTGCAAAGTAAATAGACACAAAGTACATTATGTGAGTGTGTGTAAGGGTTTTTCTACTAAAATTAGTGCATGTGGCTAAAATGGTAGCCGCACCTGTGGCTAGTCAGTGGTTTCTATTGGACAACATTGAGAGGAGCTTTCAATCATGTAGGAGGCCCTGCTCTCTAGGATGCCTCTCAGCAAATTCCTCCAAACCCTCCACTTCTATCTCCTTCTTTAAAAACCTTCTAGAAATGCTTCTTTTCTCCCAAGCCTTCGGTCATTTCTCAAACTCTCCTAGTATGGTGTTTGCATTCCTACTAATCTGTAAAGTTCCTTATATTGTTTTGTATATTAAGGTGCTGTATAAATTATGTTATTTTTTAATGAAATTTATCTGGTTAAGCCCTTGATTCACCATTACCTATTCCAAAGTACAATTGAAAAAATACAAAGTGCTGACAACTCACTGGTAACGCTGGGATAGCTCTCGGAGCTTTCCTTACAACTTCTTTTACTTTTGTGGTGTTGGAATCAAGTTCTATTCTCTCATGATCCTCTCGTTCCTCTTCTTGTGATGTTGGAGAGTCCAAGTAATCAGGACTAGAAAGTGATGGCTGCAGGAAGATAAAGAAATAAAAACAAGGTGGCACATTAACTCTTGAAATTCCAGGTCTGGAAGGGCCTCTACCAGATAAGTATCTCCATTGACCACTCTCTTGCCAGATGAGCTTACTTGGACAAGTGAACTCGTCTGCAGCGTGCCAAGGGTTAAAATTCAATGTTGTATTTAGTGTTTCAAAATAAAATGCATTCCAATCACTGTTTTTGCACAACTTGCTCTTTTTGTTCAGTATTTTTTCTGAATGCAAGAAGCATTATGGTTACATATTAGAAAGCAGATTAAAATTCACAGTCTGCTGCACAATGAAAATTTAAAGAAAATCTTCTATTACATATGCAGCAGTCTTCTCTTAGTAGCGATGTCAATAACCAGGGGCATAGATTTAAAGTGATTGGTAGAAGGATTAGAGGGGAGTTAAGGAGAACTTTTCACCCAGAGGGTGGTGGGGGTCTGGAACTCACTACCTGAAAGAGTGGTAGAGGCAGAAATTCTCATTGCATTTAAAAAGTACTTGGATGTGAACCTGAAGTGACATAACCTACAGAGCTACGGACCAAGAGCTGAAAAGTGGGATTAGGCTGATAGCTCTTTTTCGGCCGGCAATGACACAAAGGGCTGAATGACCTCCTTCTGAGCCGTAAATTTCTCTGCTTCTACAGGATAATCAGTGGGGCCATAGTGCATATATTCATGTTTGGCAATTCAGGGTAACTGGACATTGCATAAAACACTCGAGCTTGAAATAAACATACAGAGAATATATTCCTTTAATGAACAGCATACAGACATTGTACAAAGCAGCAGATTTCATCGAGATTGTATCTT
This sequence comes from Pristiophorus japonicus, assembly GCF_044704955.1. Lineage (NCBI taxonomy): Eukaryota > Metazoa > Chordata > Chondrichthyes > Pristiophoridae > Pristiophorus > Pristiophorus japonicus. The sequence goes on along the minus strand of NC_091987.1, from coordinate 122,437,223 downwards.
TTCTCCAATTTCTCTCTTTTTAAAAACATCACCTGGAAACATCTGTTCCCAATAGCCCTGTTTATAGTATGGGTCACAAATGTACACATGTGGAAAATGTGCTTCTGTAATCTGCTTTTACCATGCAATGCAGCAACACAATACCGCTCAAAAGTTTATCACACAGCAATGGAGGACAAGAATTGTTAGTTCATACTATAGACATCTGTATAGAAACAAAACATTGCAAATTATAAATGCAATGTTAAAAATTTAAAAGAATACTTCCACTCAGCCTTGCAGTCGGTGTGGATTTTAACAGTGTAACTCTACACTTTGGAGTTAGCAGTTCTCAACAAAGTCGCTTTGGTTGCAAGATCTCACACTGCTTTGACTTCACACTTGTTTTATATGTGGGCATTGCTATCAAGGCCGGCATTTACTGCCCATCTCGAGATGTTCTGAGAAAGTGGTGGTGGTCCTTCTTCTTGAACCGATGAGTGATTTTGATACAATTGCATGTCTTGCTAGGCCCCTTTAGAGAGTGATTACGAGTCGACCACATTGGTGTGGGACTGGAGTCACAAAGGCCAGACTGGGAAAGAATGGCAGATTTCCCTTCCTAAAGGACATCAGTGAACCAGCTGGATTTTTACGACAATCTGCTTGCTTCATGGTGAATTTTACTGATACCAACTTATTATTTCCAATTGTTTTAAAAATTGAATTCCCAAATTCTAGAACTGCCAAGATGGGATTTGAACTTAAGATCAAGTCATGTTACTGGTTCAGTAACATAACTACTACACTACCGAACATAACTACACTGCATTACTGAATCCAGTTGCTGCATCATAAGTAAAATTTGTAGGCAAGCCTTTTAAACTTGAAATGTCCCCTTTATGTTTTGACCAAGACTTTTGTATAAGACTGTAAATTCCTGCAGGATCCAGACACTGGTAGGCAGAGCCCTGTGCATGTGTTTAAATATGTAAGTGCAGTGTGCTGCTTTTCCCCAATCTGAAAGCACCGCTGAGCCAAAAGTATAGTTCAATGTGGTCGGCTTGCACCACTCAAATGTTACTTGTAGTATAACTGCTGTATAAACCTGTTCCAGAATCCGCAGTATTTTGCTTTTTTACATATGCATAAGTCTCTGGAGTGGAGCTTGAACCACCAACCTTCCGACTCAAGAGGCAAGAGTACAACTACTGAGCCACGGCTGACACCTAAAGGTTTGGCTGCAGTGAACAATCCGGTTGACTTGCAATAACTGCTAGACTTCATCTCCCCCTCCAAAAAAATGAGCATGGGGTAGATCATTTGGACTTATGGAAGTTTAACAAAAACCCAGATTTCCATTCCAAATTTCAATTTCCTGCTTAGTGGAAAACCAACCTGCATTCTATTTCTCTACCCTTTTGGGGCTGAGATATATCTCTTTTACATTCTATCTAAAGACTCTTATTCTGAAGCAGCAGCTCACGTGACTTGAAACTTATTTGGATCATCATGAGATAAAACCGCGCATCGGCAAAAAGCAGTTTTGTCACCACATAATCAAAACAGCAAGGTGATTAGGAGGAGGAATAGAAACATAGAAAATAGGTGCAGGAGTAGGCCTTTCGGCCCTTCGAGCCTGCACTGCCATTCAATGAGTTCATGGCTGAACATGCAACTTCAGTACCCCATTCCTGCTTTCTCGCCATACCCCTTGATCCCCCTAGTAGTAAAGACTACATCTAACTCCTTTTTGAATATATTTAGTGAATTGGCTTCAACAACTTTCTGTGGTAGAGAATTCCACAGGTTCACCACATAAGGAGATTCCTTGGAAAATAAAAGTCTAAATGGGGTAGGGGCGCAAAGGGTTCTAGAGGTACAGATTCACAAATCATAAAAATAGCAATGCAGGTTAACATAGCCATAAAAAGTGCAAACAAAGCACAGGGGTTCATTTTGAGAGGAATAGAATTTCAAAAGCAGAGATGTTATGTTAAACTTGTATAGAACCTTGGTTGGACCTTGCATACAGATCGCAAGGATGATACCGAAACTCAGAGGGTACAACTATCAGGAAGTAACAGGCTGGGGCTCTGTTCTCTAGAAAAGACTGAGAGGTGATCTGATAGAGGTCTTTAAAATTATGAAGTGGTTCGATAGGGTAGACATAAAGAAGATGTTTTCATTTGTGGGGCATTCCAAAACTAGGGTCCATAAATATAAGATAGTCACTCATAAATCCAATAAGGAGTTAAGGAGAAACTTCTTTACTCAGAGCGAGGTGAGAAGGTGGAACCAAATGAAGCGGTTGTGGCGAATAGCATAGATGGATTTATGGTGAAGCTAAATAAGTAGATAAGGGAGAAAGGAATAGAAGAATATATTGTTGATAGGGTGAGATGAAGCAAGGTGGGAGGAGGCTCATGTGGAGCAAAATCGCTGGCATTGCCCTATTGGGCGGTACTGTGTTGTAAACATCTATGTAATTCTATATAATTCAAAACAGCCTTCAATCACTTACAGATGTAAAGACTTGAGATGGTGGTCGCCTTCCACTGGCTTTGGGTCTGGAGGTTGTGGGATGGTTGAGTTTCTCGGTGGAAGAGACTAAGCTGTCAAAACTCGCTACATCTATAAGGAGGCAAAAAAAACACACCTTGTAATATGTTAGAAATAAAAGTTTCAAACAATTCATAGCGTAATTTTCAACTAGCACTGAACAACTGCAATCCAATCAGAAATCAAGGGCTCCGCTAAACGCTAAATTTAATCTTGTGGTGCTTTTTTGAAATTGTATGTCATACAAGCAGTACAGCTGAAGGAAATCAAATACAGTTACCTGTATTGCTGTTTATAAACTAGCTGTCCTTATATCCCTCTCCAAAAACATGAAAAGTTTCCTTACTGGAATGAAATAACTAATCAAAATGAGTTATCAGCCAAATCAAGTAGCAACATGCTATCGACATTTGCGAATTCTGGCATCATTAACAATTCAAGCAGCTAAGGGACCTGTGGATATAATTTTTTTTAATTTATTCACAGGATGTGGGCATCATTGGCAAGGCCAGACTGCCTTTGAGAAGGTGATGGTGAGCCGCCGCCTTAAACTGCTGCAGTCCGTTTGGTAAAGGTACTCCTACAGTGCTGTTAGGGAGGGAGTTCCAGGATTTTGACCCAGCAACGATGAAGGAATGACGACATACTTCCAAGTCAGGATGATGTGTAACTTTGGGGGGGGGGGGGGGGATCTTGGAGGTGGTGGTCTTCCAATGCGCTTAGTGCCCTTGGACTTCTAGGTGGCAGGGGTCATGGGTTTTGGAGGTACATAAATGACCGATATTAGATATCCACCTGTTATACAACTCGGGCGGGTTGATGAAGTAATATTTGAAGGGTAGCCTGCCACTTCCCAAAAACACTAGGGGGGGGAAAGCTGAAGAACCTATCCTCCTTGAGGGGAAATATTTTGAGTTTTGTCAGGCAAAATGCATAAGCAGGCTTCCTGTCTGGTAGCATCCACTATGGGACATGCATGTGGTGGGTCTGATCCCACCGAGCACCACTGAGCTGAGAAGGAACAGCATCCTTTCTGATATGGAGTGCTGATGCTAACATTCAAATACAACTCAAAAACACAGTAACTACTACTGAGCTTTTGAATTTCACTTGCACAGAGATTGCATCTAGTACCCAGGAAGGATGCTGACGGCTGCACAGCACAGTGGACTGAGATACAGTCACCATGTCACCCAATCTGGGGTACCTAACTCGTAGGTCTCCGCAAGTCCGCATTTTAACTTGCAAAATGGAAAATACCTTTCATTCTTGGAATTTTTTTCCCTCAATATTTTTGGTAATGGGGAAAGCATAGTTTAGATTCGAAGTATGCTCTTCCTTCAAGAGTTTCAATCCTCATCAACTAGTGAATTGAAAGTGAAATAAATGAAAAATAGGAACTGAAGATCAGAGTGAGGGTGAGAAGTAATTTTTTTTTTTAAATGACAAAAGAAGCAGAAATGGAAATTATGCTTAAAAGAGTAATCATGAGATTCAAAAGAAAAATGCACACTCTTATAGCATCTGATTCAGACCAGTACAGGTGCAGCGTCGAGAATCCGGAGTTCCGGACCGATCGATGGCAGCGTCGTCCGGAATCCGTAAAATGTTCTGGAATTCGGATCCAACGACCCTGCCGACCTAGGGCTCCCGCTGCTGCCCGACCTCGGGCCTCGCCGCCGATCGCCTCTGCTGCCCTTACCTCGGGGCCTCCTCGCCGGCGACCTACTCGGCAGGGCCCCACCCGAACACCTCCTCGGCGAAGCCCGCCCACCTGAACACCTCCTCGGCGAGGCCCACCCTCCCAAACACCTCCTCAGCAGATCCAGCCTGAATATCTCCTCGGTGAGGCTCGCCTGAGCACCTCTTCGGTGGGGCCCGCCCGAACACCTCCTCGGCAGAACCCGCCCGAACAGCTCCTCGGCAGGGCCCTGCCCGAACACCTCCTCGGCGAGGCTGGCCCACCCGGACACCTCCTCGACAGGGCCCGCCCGATCACCTCCTCAGCGGGGCCCGCCCGACAACATCGGCGGGGGCCGGCCCGATGACAACTTACTTGGCAGGGCTGGCCCACCCAAACACCTCCTCGGCGGGGCTCAGCTGACGACATCTTTCTTGGCGGGGCCCCACCCGACAACATGCCCGGCGGGGGCCGGCCCGACGATATCTTTCTTGGCGGGGCTGGGCGGCCCTAGAAACTCCTTGACGGGGCCCGCCCGACGACAACCTCCTCGGCGGGGCCGGATGGCCCGAACATTTCTTTGGCGGGAAGCCCCCCGCTTTATGACGTTCTGAAATCCGGAAATACTTGAACCCGGGCTCAGGTGTTTCCGTATTCATGACATCAGAAAACAAATCAAAGTCCGGAAAAGCCCGGAATCCAGAACAGCCTCGGTCCCGAGGGTTCTGGATTTTAGGCACTGCACCTGTACTTTTCATGCATAGTAGTCCTGATCTAGTGCATCAGAAAAGGTATAGTTTCTGCTCACTGTACAGTTTGACCAGAACAATTGTTTACAGGATGTATATACGGACATAATGTGAAGATCAAACATCCAAACACTGATATATCCATTTGGATAAACTCCAACAATAAATAATAGGTTACTTCAGGTCCATGTCAAAATAATCCAAATGGGTTCTAGAATAATCTAGGATGTAGAGAGATTGGAGAAGCTGGGATTGTTTTCCTTACAGCAGAGAAGGTTAAAGGGAGACCTAATAGAGGTATTCAAAATTATGAGGAGTTCTGATAGAGCAAGTCGAGAGAAACTGTTTCCTCTGGTAAGTGTGTTGGTAACCAGAGGTCACAAATGTAAAATAATTGGCAAAAGAACTAGAGGGGAAATGAGGAGAATATTTTTCACAGAGGGTTTTTAAGATTTGGAATGTACTACCTGAAGGAGTGGTGCAAGCAGATTCCACGAGAACTTTTAAAAGGCAATTGAGCATGTACTTCAAGAGGTCCAATTTGCAGGGCTGTGGAGAAAAAGCTAGGGTGTGGTTCTAAATTGGATAGCTCTTTCAAACAGCTGGCACAGGCATGAAGGGCCGAATGGCCTCCTTCTGCGCTGTAATATTCTATGATTCATATTAAAATTTTGCTGGGCTTTTATACAGCTAAAAGGAGTGTTTTGCCTCAAATGTCATTTGCTATTATTCTGACATGTAGTACACTAATGGCGTTGCAAAAATGACAACAGTCATTCTATTGAAACAATTTCATCAATACAAGCTACCTAAAGGAAATTTAGAACTGCAGAGGCTCGGTATGTAAAATGTAAATCAATTAGTTCTTTTATAGATCAAGTGAATCACCTTACTTACTAATTTAGCAAGGATTCAACAAATGTATTTTCAGTGGAAATCACACTCTGAAATTCCTGTACTTTAAATGTGCTGGCATGTAGTAACATGAAAATAAAATTCATGAGAGAAATAATATTCTAAATAGTCATCCTCAAAATTGACTTCAGGTGGCAGGTAACAAAACAATGATTCTCTGTTTATTCAGTGATTTTTGGACAATATCTAACCATTTAGAGAAGATGAAGACTGCTTGGTATGACTTGAACATATGGTATCTGCACAACACGGTATCGGATAGAGACAAAGATGAGTATTTGGTTGACAATATGGCTGAAGGAGGGAGCAAGACGGATTCAAATTCATATTTGTTTGCATATAATTTCACAAAAAAAGTTTATACTGCATTTGCCAAACCATCTCTAATATTGCTAAAGAAAACTTGGCTTGTATCTTATTAGTAACTATATAATACCTGTATTTTGCTTACCTAGGAGATTATATGGAAATGTTATACTACAGAAGGAAAACCAGAGCAAATCGATACTTAACTAGGATATACTAACATGCAAGCAGTATGATAGAGGAAGGATAAGAGAAACTGTGGTCAATTTCTAGTGGAAAGCTTATAAAGCAGACAGATATGTTACAGCCCATGCAAGACTATGCCAATAAGCAAATTACTGGCAGATAATGTACACATTTAAAAGATTAAGCATATTTAGATATTTCATTTGTGCATTGCTCATTTTCATAGAATATAGAGACAAATCTTACAAGCTTTTTATTCCTTCACCGATTTTCCTTTCTCCGCTGAGGAAATTGACCCATTGCTAGGGCACAGTACCATGGGCACTGCATCACCTCTGCTGTCTTCCACAATTGCTGTTATTCATCAGTGAGCCTTGGCAGTGACTATTGAAGCATAAGGAAGCGTCATAACTGAACACTTGCTGTCCTCAACAGACGTTCACACTTATATTTCTAGCAGGGCTCACTGGGCAACAATCAAGAGCAGGAACCCTGGCTGATTCCCCCTTCCTTAACCCCAGCCTAAGAATGCTGAAAATAACTGTAGTATCCCTCCTACTGCTTCAGCTGAGGGCAGGTAACTCAGCACAGACTGAAGATGGAACCTGGGGCCTTCTTGATCTATGTGGTACAGCTACTCACTGGGTGAACTTGCACAAGCATTGGGGGGAAGGCTTCCAGATTAATTTTAGTCCCCTTTATAGTTCCATATGCGATGGTTTATAAAACAATTTTTAGCCTTGGCTCAGTGGTAGCACTAAGTTGTGGGTTCAAGCCCCAGTCTAGAGACTTGAGCACATCACCATCATCATCATAAGCAGTCCCTCGAAATCGAGGAAGACTTCCACTCTAAAAGTGATTTCTCAGGTGGCTGTACAATCCGATGCAGGAATTACAGTCTCTAACAGGTGGAGCGGACAGTGGTTGAAGGAAAGGGTGGGTGGGGAGCCTGGTTTGCCGCATGCTCTTTCCGCTGTCTGCGCTTGGTTTCTGCATGCTCTCGGCGATGAGACTCGAGGTGTTCAGCACCAACTGGAAGGAGAACTTTGAAGATCTCCTTAACCGAGACTCTGCCTTCGACATGAGTGTCCTCGACTCCATCCCGCAGCATGCTACCCGCCACCATCTCAGCAAAACCCCAGTCCTTGAGCACAATATCTAGGCTGACATTGCCAGTACTGAGGGAGTGCTGCACTGTTGGAGGTCATTATCACATTTCTGTTTGCGGGACATTGCTGTGTGCAAATTGGCTGACACGCTTCCTAGATTACAACCATGACTACGCTTCAAAAGTACTTAATTGGCTGTAAAGTACTTTATGGCATCCTGAGGTTGTGAAAGGTACTTTATAAATGCAAGTCTTTCTTTCCATAAAGTCAGAATATGGCATGATTATTCAAGCTAAATTTGTACAGCATAACTCACTGGCAATAAAGCAACAATAGCGTTTCTTCTGTAGTTTAATACTTGACTTTCCAAGATCTTCAAAACCTTTTTTGATACTGGCAGAATTATTTTCAAAATAGCAATATATTGAAAACTTGTAATATTTCACTGTTAATTAATTATATTCCAATACAAATCTGTATGCAGAAGTGCAATATTTAGACAAATTCTTAACTTGACATATGAAGTGTGTACGGAGATCTGCCTGGAAACTCTACTTTGCTTATTGCATAATCTAATTGCGATAAATGGAAAGCGAGGAGCAGAAATAACTCAGAGCTCTAGTGACTGTCAAGAGGAAGTCAGTCTTACCCTCAAAGGGCATGGAAGTGGAGTTACCCATGGTAAATAGAAGTGAGAGTTAAAAGGCTTTACAAGGAGTGATGGGAAAGGAAAACAAAGTCGTCACAAGAAAGGAATGTCTGAAAACAATGAGAACAGAACAGAAAGTTACTGAAGCAGTTTTCACATTTAATTGTGTTTTTGCTAAATTATCATAAAAGTTATACTTACAGTGTTAAACTTTATCATTTTATAACTTAGACCTAAGTGGACAGGTGTCTGCAACCCTCAAACTACCCAGTTCTATTAATAAAACCAAGGCAGTGCATTATGGCTCAGTTTATCAGACTGATGGTGTTGACTTACAATTATTGTGGAATCACCAATTTTCACAAGTAAGCCAAGAAATTTAAATCTTAAAATTAAACGTTAGAAAACTGCAGTGTTAGAGAATGTTTTGTGGATTATATTCAAATTGTTCTAAGCTTGTTACCAGTCCAAACTTCCGGCCCTGTGCAGCCCAAGGAACAACTGTACAGAAATACAGTGAAATATAATTGATGAACACCATTCCTTAGACTTACCCCTATATTAAAATAATCTTTTTAAAAGGGGGAGGGGGGAAAGCATTCTCAGAACTTTGAATTTATAATATAATTCCTTAAAAAAAAATTATCCTCACTCCCTTCTTTAGACCCCGTGTCACCCACCATTCACCTGCTCCTATAATCATGTAAACAACAGGTTTCATGGCTCAGATCTGCAAGCCAAGCACTGAACTGTGCACGAGCTAGATAGGTCAAGTCTATCTCCAATGTCTCACTCGCCTCTGAGTCAAAAAGTTGTGGGTTCAAGTCCCACTCCAGGAACTGAGCACATAAATCTAGGCTGACACTCCCTTGCAGTGCTGAGGGAGTGCTGCATTGTCGGAGGTGCCGTCTTTTGGATGAGACGTTAAAGCGAGGCCCCGCCTGCCCTCTCAGGTAGACGTAAAAGGTCCCATGGCACTATTTCAAATAGAAGAGTTTTCCCCGGTGCCCTGGCCAATATTTATCCCTCAATCAACATAACAAAAACAGATTATCCGGTCATTATCACATTGCTGTTGGTGGGAGTTTGCTGTACACAAGTTGGCTATCGCATTTGCCACATTACAACAGTGACTACTCTCCAAAAGTACTTCATTGACTGTAAAGCGCTTTGAGACTTCTGGTGGTCATGAAAGGCACTATATAAATGCAAGTATTTATTTTCCAATGTTCCTTCTTTTCACCTGAGATTGCCCCATTGAGATAAGGAACCCATCATGTTGGGAACTGGAGAGAAGATCCCATCTCATTTGATGGCACATGGAGAGACCAGAGATGTTTGGATTGTTCTCCTTCGAGGAAAGAACAGGGAAGTGGGACTAATTGGATAGCTCTTTCAAAGAGCCGGACCAATGATCCAATTGGTCTTCTTCTGTGCTATAAGATGTTATGATTCTATGCTGTGTTCCTCAGCACGCTATAAGGTCTCAACAAAAAAAACTGTAGATACCATTTTAAAGTACTGGAGTCTAGATTTTTGTTGCATGGCATGTTCTTTTAGGGGTTAGTTCAAAGTCTACCATTATCTGTCCACTGCAGTAATATACTTTTATAATATACCTTGTACATGTTTTATATACTATACTCGTACAATATTTTTGCACAAAAACCTTGTTACATCTTTCATGTAGGGAACAAGCGACTGAGTCCTTCACGTGAACTGGTGAGGTTTTCTCCTTACAAAGAACATGCGTGCACATTTTAATCCTGAACTATGGATTTGTGAAATAATTGCATTGATTTTCTCTGTGGCTAGCACTATTTAAGACAGCATCCACTTCAATTGGAACCCAGTGCTATATACAGTTTATACAAGCTATTAAGTTTACTCATTGTTTGTTGTACTTAGCTGATACATCCTCACATTGCTTCGTGCAACAAGAATGCAAGTGATCTACATTTTAAGAATAAGGCAGTAAAATTTGGGCTTTTATTGACTAAGATTTTAACAGTAGTACTAACCAATCCAGTTGTAAATATTGCTTCAATTGGTACAGCAGTGCATGACTGGTAGATTACAGTTATTTTAATGCCATCAAATTATCAATTTAAATACAACTATAATGAATGTCACATCATGCTGAAAATAATCAGTAGCAAATTGTAAAGCAAACAAAAAAAATAGAAAAACAAGTAAGCTCTAATCTCATGCCCTTAACATTGAAAATGTATATACAGAGTCTGTCTAAAACATGCTCTATTTAAGAGTTATAAAGAATTTCTCACTGGTGATGAAAAGTGAAGCAATCACTAGCATCAAATACGTTACATTATAGGAATTCTTTGAACTCACCATCGCCAGTGAGATATTCTAGTCACTTCAAGAGGCTACAGCTTCTCCTATAAACTCGGTGCTTTAAGTACATTCCAGAACACTGCATGCTATACTGACTGTTACTGGTTATTTTACACATGTGAATTTCGATTCTAGTGCACATGAACTAATTCCATGATCAGTAAATCTGCCAATCATGCACACGAAGAATAAATCAGCAAAGTCCAAATGACTATATTGATATAAGTGAGATGTAAACTTGAGCTACTTGCTTTTCAGCAGAGGCTGGTTGTCACAAGCCATTCTTCACTGCGGAACCAATCTGCCGCTTATTTTACAGATATGCAGCTCCTTTGAAAAAAGCTTTCCAATTCGAATTTTCGTTACCGTTTGTAATTATGCTTAATATATCCCATTTGGAGAGAAGGTCAGTGATCAAACTACGTACTGTGTAATGCGTCCCTCTTACGGATCAATACGTCGATGTATGCAATAATGCAGTGTGCAGTGTCACTATAATGCAGCTATTTATAGGCGATTAGAAATAGCAGCTGAATGGGACAGTGACTTCTTACCAATGTCATTGGTCTTTTCCAAGGTCTCTCTCTCCGATGTGCTGAGAAACAGAGCAGGAACTCCTAATTCAGACTTTGGATCGCTGTCAGACCTGCCCAAGAAAACAACACCATTCACATCAGCATTCGTTTCTACATTATGAAAGCACATCTTTTACCACAGACAGTAGTGCTCAAATTTAAGCAGCTAAACCTTTCTAATAATGCTTTCAGTGATGAAACATATGAGGCAGTAATACAGATTTTGAATTACAGTTGTTTGGTTACTATTTTAACAGTGTAGGTCAGAAGAAATATAATTCAATTAGAAACACCCATCAAACAAAACCGTCAGTCAGTGAAACTCTCTAAATCTCTGCCCAACTGTACTAACTTTGTCTGGATTGTCGATATTAAGTAAGCCCAGGGGGCAGATTTTCGGCTTCTCTCTGCTCCGTGTTTTGCCCCAGAGCGCAGGCGATGGTGGCGGCAAGCCTCCAAGTGCACCGCAGCGATCCTCGGCTTTGGTTTTGCAGCGGCGCTGAGTAGCACCGCCCAGAAGAGCTGCATCCGGTGCACAACGACCCTGGTTGCAAAACTGGCATGAGTTTGGACTATTCCCCAACCCATATGTCCCGAAGCACGCTGCGCACTGACCACCTGGGAAATCGGGGCAGTTCAACAATGCCGACAGCGGAGAGGTAGATAATGGACTCCTAAGATAAATATGATTGTTTTTAAAAAAAATATGTTTTTTGCGATTTGTGTTGTGGTGGCGTGGGCGATGTTTTAGGTATGTTTTTGTGGGGTTTCTTTTAGGTTCCCCCCTGGAACCCCCCCAAGCACCTCTCGGAGCACTCCGAGGTCGGATCTTTATCTTGGGAGTTTCCCATGCTAGCGGCCAAAAGGGGTGTACACGCCTCCCTTAGAGCTGCGCCCCCTGACGCAGGGCCCAGCTGCCCAAACTTACTTATTGAGGCGCAAACTGTTCCCGGGCGCAAATTTTAACACCAAACTGCCATTACCGTCCCAAAAATATCAAAACCTAAAATCCAGCATATGTTTGACTGTTGGTCACAAGCTGGGCATTCTTCCAAAAGTCCGCAGCCTGTGTACAGATCACACAAAGAGCAGAAAGCACATGCGAGTTAGACTGGTGCCAGTTCTCCAAAATTTGCCCTCAAATCTACCACCAAGCTCATGGTCTACAGGACTGTAGTAATACCCGCCCTCCTGTATGGATCTGAGGCATGGACGATGTATAGAAGGCACCTCAAGTCGCTGGAGATATGCCACTAACGATGTCTCCGCAAAATCTTGCAAATCCCCTGGGAGGACAGGCGCACCAACATCGGTGTCCTCGACCAGGCTAACATCCCCAGTATTGAAGCACTGAGCACACTTGATCAGCTTCGCTGGGCAGGCCACATAGTTCGCATGCCAGATAAGAGACTCCTTAAGCAAATGCTTTATGCGGAGCTCCTTCATGGTAAACGAGCCAAAGGAGGACAGCGGAAACGTTATAAGGACACCCTCAAAGCCTCCCTGGTAAAGTGCGACATCACCACTGACACCTGGGAGACCCTGGCCGAAGACCACCCGAGGTGGAGAAAGTACATGAGCAAAGAGCATGAAGAGGCCAAGTGCAGGCAGCAGAAGGAGCGCGCGGCAAACCAGCCCCACCGACCCCCTTCCCTCGACGAATGTCTGTCCCACCTGTAACAGGGTCTGTGCCTCCAGTGTCGGAATGTTCAGCCATCAAAGAACTCACTTTGGGAGTGGAAGCAAGTCCTCCTCGGTTCCGAGGGACTGCCTATGATGATGAAGAAATATTCAGACGTTCCTTTAACTCAGTGTTGTCCAACAGAAGTCACTGGCTAGTCATCGGTGTGGCTATAGTGACACCATTTTAGCCATGATGTTAGCACGTCGCTGATAACATTGGTGTGATACAGACGTGCCGCGTCACAACATCTCTACCCTTCAGTTAAAGGGGAGAGCCGCTGCGAGCTCTGCATATTTTTAAGTTAGGTCCACCAGGCCACCAGGGAGGGTTTCGGCCGGGCCAGCGGCCTGACACCCAAGAGGGGATGCCAGACTGCCTGTTTGCAGCTTGGCCGAACCCGGAGGCATAATTGCCGGGCCGAACTGATAAGTCGGCCCACAATAAAAAATAAAATGCTGTCGCCGGCAATGCCACCTCCCCTTTAGTGGGCGGCTGCGCCGCCAACCAACAAGGACTAACAGGGAGTGCACCAACTCAGAAAGCTTTCGGGGGCACCGGCTGGTGGTAGCGCCGCTCCCGCGGGGCAATTCCGCAAAAGGGATATTTCCCGCTGGGCAATTTCGGGAAGGGGTCGCCGCCGGTCAGTAAGAGTTTGGCACATGGCCACCAATCCCTACACCGCTCCGCACCTGATGAAGGGCAATTTGCAAAATGGCGGCCCCTCTGCGGCGAGTTGCCGGACATTCCACGTCACCCCGTGGCTGCCAATTTCAGGCGGCCAGAGGCCTTATCGGGAAGGGCAATTTAGGCCCCGAAATGTTTTACACACACTCACACAATACGGGTAAATGTGCTTCATGTGTATTTTTAAGTAAACATCTACCACTATTCAGTGACCAAGAATGTAAAGCACTCAACGATCAAAAAACACTCTGCTTTTAGTCTTACGATTTTACCAGCAAACACACAAAAAGGTTAAAATTCATAAGCATACTCTGTGCGAATGAGTTTAGAGCACATGTCCAAGGACAGTATCTGTTACTCACTGTTTATTTACTAATGAGAAATGCAATTAGTTACATCTGGATTCCCAATTAGCCACATGTGGCTGTTGGCTAATGTATTGGCCAACAATGAATTAGCTTCACGCTCAAAACAAAGAATTATGAATCAAATTTAAATAAAAAGTTGAACATTTCCTAGAAGTAAATTTCAGGACAATCTTAGGTTAATGTATACATAATTTATGTGCATTACTAAATGTGCTGCTTTAGATGGACATACTCAAAGGTTGGAGTTGGGTGTGTAGAGAGGAAGCATTTCTACATCCAACCTGCACTACTGTTCTCCATTCTTAACTCAAAAGTTGTTGAATTCAAATTGAAATAGTGAAAAAACACTTCCTATTCCTATATTAGAATTTTAAGCAAAACAACAACTTTGAATTAACAAGAGTGATGGTGTGCATAACCTGTGACTACTTGAAGCAGACACTGGGTGCAAGTGGAAAAAGGGTCTATTCCCCATTGAGGATGTCCTTCACCTTCATGAGTATGTAAGCACAACAGTCGCTGACACCTCCCAGTCCAAAATACACCTGCCTTGTAAAACACCACTACATAACTATTTAAAGATTAATACTGAGTTCAGACACACTGTACATTATACCTCCTCAGCTCCTTGGCGAGATGAAACTAATCTACGCTACCTGCTCTCACTGTTTGTGATGTTCTCTGGACTCCTCGAGTGTGCTGCAGTCTTGCAACACTCCCAGTCATCCATTTTTTTCTCTATACAGCCTCAGCCACTTTTGCAGTCAGTACAACTTACTGATTAACTGTAGGAAAAATGGAATGATGCATAAGTCATTTGCATAACTTCTCATCGATAAAAGCCTAGTACTTTTTAAATCATATGATTTTTGAAAAGTCGTAGGCACTGGTTGCAAGAATCAGCGACAGTGAATGGTCTAGTAAATGGTCTAGTAAATTTTTCACAGTATTTAAAGCCTTTGGCATATGTTGGTGCAGCCATGCTGACCCAGCTATAGAGGCACTTAGCTTGTTTTTAATGCAAGCAATATATTGTATGGTTCTGTGACAATGGTCATACTGTAATAAACACAGATTACATGAGGTACAATCTCTGCACTGTGATACATTCTAATTGCAGCCTTAGCCATGTGTATGTTATTTATTCTCATTCTTGGATTTTGCCTCCTTTTTTTGCTTTCTATATGGCTGTTCAGTGTCTACAGCACGGTTACTGGTATGACCATCCAACCTAAAGAGCGTAGTTTTCCTTTTCAATGTTTGTTCTGGAAAGAACAGCCTTGTATACTACATTTTGCAAATGCATCAGCCAGTATAGACACCTCAGTCTCATGAAAAAGAAATGCAAAAATCAAGGCATGGCTGAAGAAGCAAAATGCTGTCCACAGTCTGTCTAACCTAACCTATTCATGTAGAGAGGTTGGAGAGATTGCACTGAACTCATGTCGCCGAGGTGTCCTTTAGATGGTGCAGGTGTAGGTGATCACACGTAACATTGCCCATCTGCAAAATCATGACTTCATAGTTTGCTAAGAACCTATCAAGTTAGATTATACCTGTACTCCTACTGTATGTAAAGGATGCAGAATATAATTTACCGAATATTTGGCTGGGGAATGGTACATAACAAACAGAATTAAAAATAAAAATAAATAACGTAAACATTGAGGATAACAGTAAAATAGCCCATGAAACTGTAGATATGCTATCATCATCATAGGCGGTCCCTCGTATCGAGGATGACTTGCTTCCATGCCAAAAAGGGATGCGTTCACAGGTGTTTCAATGATGGACCTAATATTCCAGGTCCCGAACTACATCCTGAAGGGGTGGAAGATGCCTGAGCGTGGATTTTTTTAACGTGTGGTGGCCATTGCTAGAGATTACTAGTTGATCTTCTATGACATTACACAAGGGAATTTAGTCTTCAGGTGAACCACTATTAGAAGGCGGGAGATAATTACACCAGATGCACAACTATATTTTATGCATTATACTTATATTATTTATGGTCAAACAGCAGGCTTATTGCAATTTGGGAAATAGAGTTGGTTGCAGGATATGAGTTTCTGTGCAGCACTGGATTATGAACTGACAAATCCAGGACTGAGGTGCTACCACCACTGGTGAGTGGGTGGAAATACAGTGTGACCAGTTTACATAGGCAATTTGCATATTATATGTGGAAATAGGAATTTATAACAGAGAAAAAGTTGACACACAAATGTGAAAAACACAACAGGAAGTGAGGTTTTGTAGACGGGAAATGTGCACAGATGCATGATTTTTTAATAGATTATAAATTTCACTTGGAGGATACTTTACAGTCAAAAAGCATTTTTTTTTAAGTACTTTGCAATATAAACCATTAGAATGTTTGTATTATGACATTTTAAGTTATAGGAAATTGGGATAGTTCTGTTTACAGTAAAAAAAAATCAAAGACAAAGTGCAAACTGCCACAGATGACAAAACGTACCTGGCATGAGCTGCGGGTGCTGCTGGTCTCTCTGGCCTTTTAGGAGGCAATGTATTTGGTCTGTTCAAAGAATTGGTCTTGGGAGGCAAAGGTTTCTTCGGTGGTATTGCAGGTACTGAGGGTTTAGACAGTTCTATAGATTTCTGATCTCTTTCTGACTTTTCTTCTAAAAATAAGCAAACAAACATAAGGGCCTTTTCGTCCTCAACAGTCTCCAAAACAATTCTGAACAATTTCCTATTTTAGAAAGCATACAAATGGGTAAATGTCTCTTTTAATTTAACAAACTATACAAATATGATCAGAATTATTTCTGCAACCATATCTTGTTCAAGGCAGTTTCCTAAATAAACTTACAGCTGTCCAAAGTGGCATTCACTTACAATGACTATCGGACTATTAAGCACTGGAAGATAAGCACGATTGATGCCAAGTCCAGAGATTGAGAGAAATGCGACTGATGCCACATTAAAAGATTTCTGAAATTCTCAGCTGTTTTATTTTCAAACACAAGGCTGGGATTTTGTGCTCTAAATAGCTCTAAAAATGAACCATCCAGTCTCATCTAATTTGACTGCTTTCCCACCATCCCTTTAATATTCCACTTTTGCAAACATCTCAAGTGACTGGAGAAATACCACCAACGATGTCTCCGCAAGATCCTACAAATCCCCTGGGAGGACAGGCGCACCAACACCAGTGTCCTCGTCCAGGCTAACATCCCCAGCATTGAAGCACTGACCACACTCGATCAGCTCCGCTGGGCAGGCCACATAGTTCGCATGCCAGACACGAGGCTCCCAAAGCAAGTGCTCTATGCGGAGCTCCT
Source organism: Pristiophorus japonicus (assembly GCF_044704955.1). Taxonomy (NCBI): domain Eukaryota; kingdom Metazoa; phylum Chordata; class Chondrichthyes; family Pristiophoridae; genus Pristiophorus; species Pristiophorus japonicus. The sequence continues at coordinate 122,420,113 of NC_091987.1, read as the reverse complement.
TCATGGCAAACGAGCCAAAGGTGGGCAGCGGAAACGTTACAAGGACACCCTTAAAGCCTCCCTGATAAAGTGCGACATCACCACTGACACCTGGGAGTTCTTGGCCAAAGACCGCCCTAAGAGGAGAAAGTGCATCCGGGAGCGTGCAGAAATCAAACACAGGCAGCAGAAAGAGCGTGCGGCAAACCAGTCCCACCCACCCCTTCCCTCAACGACTACCTGTCCCACCTGTGACAGAGTCTGTGGCTCTCGTGTTGGACTGTTCAGCCACCAAAGAACTCACTTCAGGAGTGGAAGCAAGTCTTCCTCGATTCCGAGAGACTGCCTATGATGATGATGATTTGCAAACAACTGTCTAACTGCCTTGTAAAACAATTTATGGGTTCTACTTCCACAACAGTGGTAGGGAAATATTTTGGACAACATCACTACATTTTTAAGCTAAGCAAAACCATAATCCTCCAACTCTGCTAATAGTTCACTGGGTAAAGATACCACATGGCTGCTTTTTAATTTATTCTCAGGATGTGGACATTACTGGCAAAGCCAACATTTGTTGCCCTGAGAAGGTGATGGTGGGCCTTCTTCTTGAACTGCTAGTAATAGTTTTAGTTCCTTACTTGGCCAATTCAGAGCCAACCACAGTGCTGTGGGACTAAAGTCACAAATAGGCCAAACCGGCTGGTTTCCTTACCTAAAAGGACATTACTGAACCAGTTAAGATTCGGATAGCTTCACATTTAAAAACAATTGTTTATTATTTCCAAATTTTAAAATAACTGAATTGAATTTCTCAAACTGCGATAGCAGGATTTGAGTTCACGTACGCTGGATTATTTTTGTACAGAAATCACTAAAAGCTAGTGGACCGGTACAAAAAATAATGTAAAAAGCTAATGAAATGTTGGCCTTTATCTCAAGGCGGTTAGAATACAAAGGGATGGAAATAATGCTACCACTGTATAAAGATCTGGTAAAAATCGCATCTGGAGTACTACGTTCAGTTCAGGGCACCTAATCTCAGGAAGGGTATATTGGCCTTGGAGGGGATGCAGTGCAGATTCACCATAATGATACCGGGGCTAAAAGGGTTAAATTATGAGGACAGGTTGCGTAGAGTAGGTTTGTATTCCCTTGAGTACAGAAGATTAAGGGGTTATCTAATTGTGGTGTTTAAGATGATTAAAGGAGGTAGACAGAGATAAAGTATTTTCTCTGGTCCTGAACAAGAGGTCATATTGTAAAATTAGAACTAGACCGTTCAGGGATAGTGTCAGGAAACACTTTTTCACACAAAGGATAGTGGAAATCTGGAAATTTCTCCCCCATAAAGCAGTTGAGGCTGGGTCAATTGAAAATTTCTTATGTTCCTAACACTAATACTTGTGTATTTTTTTAAATCAGTCTTATACAAGTGCTTCCATTTGTAATAATTAAAAAAATGTAAACTTCATTTATACAATCGATACCACTGGAATCAAGAAAGTAAATTTTCCTCTGCTCTGCACATGGGAAATGAGCAATGCCCTGACACAAGGCAGAAGGATAAGGATATCAGCTCTCTGTCCCCAACGCAACCCACCAGGATTTCCTGAAACATACCATGGGTCTGCGACTGCAGTATGTGCAGGCCCAGTGCAGTTACTGTAATGAGGGAACTAAAGGCTCCCAGGCCCTTGTCTCAAAATAGTTCCCCCAAACAATGTTCATTGGCACCCCAGGGAAGCCTCATACTATTTGCCTTCCCCGGATACTCACTGACCAAAGGAGCATTGAAACATCTGTGAACCCATGTGGAAGCAAGTCATCCTGGTTCCAGGGACCGCCTATGATGATGAGAGAGGTAAACCACCCCAAGGTGTGAACAGACATCAGATTTCATACCTTTGTCCTCTATCCTAGTTGGCAGGGAATCTGGTCTTTCTGGGGGTATCCTTTTTGCTTCATTCTTTTTGTCCACTAGCGAACCATCAAATTTGGGTCCTAACAAACCAAAAAGTGACCGATGGTTTATTACAGAATAAAATAGTGTTAAAGAACCTAGAAAATAAACATGCATGCACACGCACAGAACAGTGCTTTGCAGTATGGTAACCTTGCAGATACATCGCCAGCTTGCCGACCAGATGTCACAATAAACAACTGCCTCTCTTCAGTTCTCTACCAAACCTGTAGGTGAAGCACAACGTCAGTGAAGTGCTCTGTTCTGAGAAGAGGACTGCTGAAAATTTCTGCCATGCCTCATTACAATTGCCCTTCCCATGGATGTTTGCATCGCAGAGCACTGCTGGATCAGTCTACTAATTGGGCCGAGCTGCCTTTTGGTATTTGTTTCAATTGGGGAACAAAATACAGATTTTTCTTTACTAAATGATCGGAGGTTTCATCAAAGTATTAGACCCATTACACCACAAGTTACTAAGGCTGTTCTTTTCCACACTGCTCTGCAGAATCCACAATACCAGAGATTCCATAAATTCCATTAATCTTAAAGCCGAGTGAGTTTCAAACAGGATCCAAACAGGAAGTACCACTGCAAGCGAGTGAAACCAGGTTCTGCCCCAGCAAAGTTTACTATTGTGCTTTCCCCCCTAACTGGTACCACTTAATTTAATGTCTGCTTTGCTGCGGCTCTTTTCAGGACTTGGGACCAGGATGCTTGTGAGGAGAGAACAGTTTCCTTAAGAGGCAACAGTGCTGCCCTGTTCTCACTGTAAGAGCCTTGGGACCAGGTTAAACCTGTCCGGTCAGGCAATTAATAATTTCTGACAATTGTAAGGGTTAACAAGTGAATCTACATAGCTTCGGGTGACACGAAATGCTACTTCAGTTACATTTTATGCATTTCAATACTTTTAAATGGGGTGTTCCCCAACTGGCTTTCCACTGTTATTTGAATTCACCTATAAAATACTGCTTTCTGAGTCTTCATGAAAGCACCTTATGAGGAAAAAACCTTATGAAAGTTGCCTTCTCCAAATGTACAAAGACCATGAAATTTGAACCAAAATTCACAAAGTTAGCATGATGACAGAAGTATGTATTAATCAGGATGCCTGGAGTAATAATCCAGAGATTCTGAGTTCAAATTTGAATTAAGAAAAAGAAAAGCTCAGTTAAAATATCAATGAAAGTGACCACGAAGCTGGCGGACTGTCAAAAAACACAATAGGTTTTCCTTAAGGGAAAGAAACCTGCCGTCCTTACCCGGTCTGGCCTATATGTCACTCCAGTCCCATACAAATAAGTTTGACCTTGAACTGTTCTCTAAAGTGACTAGCAAGTAGGCCCACCAACACCTTTTCAGAGCAATTTGGATGCCAGTGACGTTCACGTCCTGAGACTGAAGGAGAAACCTCCTTAGTAAAGTCTACCATCACAGCTTTCAGTTTTTTTGTTTGTTCAGTTTAATTTTCTTCTTCCCTGTTTAATCTTTTCATCCTTCAGTCCCTTACTTTTCCTCCATACCTACCACATTTAAACACATTTTTAAAAATTTCCATTATACAGTTCCGTTTCTTACATTTACCATCCTTGAGGGGTCTATGAGCAAGACTGAGTTTCATGTTGTGGACCCATCAGGAAGTGTACTGATTTTCCAAACTCAATTCACACAGTAAGTAAGGGGAAACTTTCATCCCATCAGTCTATGCTGGATTCAAATTCATATCCCAGAAAGGAAAAAAATCAGCATTCTAACCCACTGTTGTCCAATAGAATTCTTTGACTAGCCACAGGTGTGGCTACCGTTTTAGCCACATGCACTAATTTCAGTAGAAAACCCCTTACACACACTCATACAATACATGTAAATGTACTTCACATGTGTGTATTTACTTAACAAAATCTACCACCATTCAGTCACCAAGGAAGTAAAGCACTCACAATGATCAAAAAACACTCGCAAGTTCTGCTTTTCGTCTTATCATTTTACCAACAAATGCACAAAAAGGTTAAAGTTCATATGTATACACTGTGGGAATATGAATATTGAGATCACAGGTTCCAACATAGGTGTCTATTTACTAATCAGAAATGCAATTATCCACATCTAGACTCCCAATTAGTCAAATGTGGTTAGTGACTAATGCATTAGGCAACACTATTTTAAGCCACTAAAAACAGAGTACCCCTTTAAAAAAAAAAGTCCACTTTTGTTCAGATGTAGATGGAGTAAATGTGAACAATAGTAGTGAAAAAAGAATTAGCTTGCTTTTAAAAAGTTTCTTTTCAGAAAACTATTCTACATATTGCTGGAATTCTACTTTAAAATACTTAGCAGTAACGATATAGAGAATCACTTGGACTGCTGTTACAGGCTTATTAAACGAGCTGTGGAAAATAAAATCTCGAAGCACCAAAAATTCAACAGATACATTTTATAGAAAGAAAGAATTTGCATTTATATGGCTCCTTTCATGACCTCAGCATGTCACAAAGCACTTGACAGCCAATTAAATACTTTTGAAGTGTAGTTACTGTTATAATGTAGAGAAACATTGCAGCCAATTTGTGCACAACAAGGACTCACAAATAACAATGAGATAATGACCAAATAATCTGTTTTAGTCACATTGGTTGAGACATAAATGTTGACTAGAACACTGGGAGAACTTCCCTGCTCTTCTTCAAATAGTGCCATGTGATCATTATGTCCACCTGAAAGAGCAGACGAGGACTCAGTTTGTAATATGTAGCACCAACTTAACTGTCCATTGAAACAAGAGCTAATGCAATTGAATCATTTCTGCCGAAACAAAGATTTCTCACTTTTGGGTTATGATTGCAACCAGAAACTAGCATTAGAAATTACTATTTCAAAATGTGAGCTGTCACAATCTGAAATCTCACTGGACTTCATATTGGTTCAGTGCACTAGGCAAAACAGGAACACCTCTCAGGGGAAAATGACAAGCAGCAGGTGGTGTTTATTCAACAAATAACTCAAGTGAAATCAAGTGTTCTGCAATTAATATAAAAGGAAAAACTGCAAATGCTGGATATCGGAAGTAAAAACAGAAAATGCTGCAACAATGCTCCCAGATCTGTAAAGAGAATAGATGGGATAGACACATTGGAATCAGAAATGGAATTTGCCTCGTGTTGGAGTGGGGGCGGGGGAGGGGGGGGGGGTATGTGCCAGTGCAAAGGTTCGGTTTGGGGCCCCTATGGTGATGATTCCAGACACTCATTACTGGATTTGATTGGGGCACAGATTGTACAATCTCTAATCTGATGAAGGATACACACCCAAAATGTCATAATTTGTCATTTCTCTTTGCAAATATTGTCAAAACTGTTGTGTTTTACCAGCCCTCTCTATTATGCAATTGAGCTAGCGACACTATTAACTGTTGTGCAGGTGGGAGGTGCTGTATTACACCTATCCCTTCACAAAATGCTGAGATTTTCCCCCGCAAACACCTGCTTTCTTATTACTGCCCTGGGTCCACACACAAATTGTACATACAGCTTTTCTAGAAATGAGTTTACCAGCGAGGAGGCTCATGAAAACCAGTGTGAAGGACGTTAAGCATGCACACAGTTTGTCCACAATTGTTAAAGGAAATAACAAACCAAATAGTTACTGCAAGTATTTCTTGCAACAGAATCAGAATGGTGGTGTTTAGATTACCCTCACTGATAGGAACAGATCGCAAGCCAGAGCAGTGCTAACAGGATTATCATCATCATCATAGGCAGTCCCTTGGAATCGAGGAAGACTTGCTTCCACTCCCAAAGTGAGTTCTCTGGTGGCTGAACAGTCCAATAAGTGAGCCACAGACCCTGTCACAGGTGGGACAGACATTCGTCGAGGGAAGGGGTGGGTGGGGCTGGTTTGCCGCATGCTCCTTCCACTGTCTGCGCTTGACCTCTTCACGCTCTTTGCGTTAAGATTCGAAGAACTCAACGCCCTCCCGGATGCACTTTCTCCACCTCGGGCGGTCTTCGGTCAGGGTCTCCCAGGTGTCAGTGGTGATGTCACACTTTATCAGGGAGGCTTTCAGGGTGTCCTTATAACGTTTCCACTGTCCTCCTTTGGCTCGTTTACCATGAAGGAGCTCCGCATAAAGCATTTGCTTAGGGAGTCTCGTATCTGGCATGCGAACTATGTGGCCTGCCCAGCGTAGCTGATTGAGTGTGGTCAGTGCTTCAATACTGGGGATGTTAGCCTGGACGAGAACACTGATGTTGGTGTGCCTGTCCTCCCAGGGGATTTGCAGGATCTTGCGGAGACATCGTTGGTGATATACCTTCCGGGGACTTGAGGTGCCTTCTATACATCGTCCATGCCTCAGATCCATACAGGAGGGCGGGTATTACTACAGCCCTGTAGACCATTGTGTGATCTCATTGATTACGTTTGAATTTGGTGTTTTGCATGAGGATTGTACAATGAGCAGATGCAGGGATAGTGATGCTAACATTTAAATGCTTTATTCCAAATTTTTGCTTCTCCTTTTCTGAAAGCAGAATGCCATATTTTCAAATGTACATTTTATAAGCAAACAGGTCAATCTTTCATTCTCATTCACCTCAAATTTTGACCTATTTTGCAAATGTTTAATCTCATAGAACAAAAAGTGTTATGTCCTTGGATGCTCTGATAATGACTCAATGAGGCAATGTGTTATATTTGAACTGTAGTGACCTTAGACCTTTATTGATAACTCCAAAGTGAGGATCACACCTGGTGGCCTGCCTTTTATACTAGGCCAGGCACACCTGTACAGGTAACCTACAAGTCTCCCACTGTTGTGCCCTCTACTATCACAAGGTGTGCCACCAAACAGTAGCCATGTAGAACATGTGACATCACTATCCCCCAAGCCTTTAGTGCAAATCGCCTCTGCATTGACTGTGCTTTGGGCTTAGCTCTATCTGGTTGACCCTTGGCGGGTCGTTTCAATCTTGGGTGAGTGGTTGGTGTTTCGTTGGCAGTAGAGTACTGGTGCTTGCTGTTTGTGTGTGTCCCTGACTACTCCATTCTCCCCACCCCCACCCCTCCATAAAGATTATGCCGGAGGCTCATTGCATTCATGTACATTCAAGCCCAGAAAAACAAGTTTGCATTACATTTGTGGTTCAGTTGTGAGACAATTACGTTAGACTGGTGAGATACATTATCAATACATGCTGGGGATTGGTAATCGGTGCGTAAGGACAATCTAGTTCCAGAACTGCTGGATGGTGTCCAGGTAGTCTGGTGGTGGCGCAGTGCCCAGTGCTGGCAGTGGGAACCCGGTTGGCTCAAGTTGCCTGCTCTTGGGGCTGTTGCCATTGCTCCTAGCGTCGGGCAGGTTCACAGATGCCTGTGATCTCCCTGTCCTTTCTATGCGTCCTGGGTCGCTGCTGCTCCCCGAGGGGCTGTCGTCTATCAGTGCACAGGGAACTGCTGACTCACTGGCCTGGGCGTTGTTTGGTTTGGGATCCTGGCTTGTCACGGTCCCCTTTGGGAGGACTGTTGCGGGTGACCCTTTGTTCCCGAGTATGGCCTTGGTGGCGATAGGGTCTGGGGGCTGTGCCTTAGCACAGTTTGCTCTTTCAGGCTGGTGGCGGTTGGAGCCTGAGAGGCGGAGCTGATCAGGGGCAGGGTATCGATACCGGTGCCCTCCTGAGATCGCTTGCTCTGCAGCTCATGTGTATTGGCTACTTGTGGCCACACTCCATGGTGCATAAGTCTGGTCCCAGGGATGCAGGCTACAGCATTGGGTAGCTCGCTGGACCTGTGTGCTCCTGATGGGTGTTTGCCCGCTGCATTGGCTGTGTGCAGTTGAAATCCTACATCGCACAACGTTTCATTACTTATTGTGAATACCCTGTAGCTCTGATTGCGATCGCACGACTTTTCCTTGCACGTTGCATTTACACAATTCTGATCATCAATTACACATTTTACATGATCGCAATCGGGTGACTTTTCCTTGCTTATTGCATGTACACAACTCTGATCATCAGTTACACATTTTATCTCTAACTCACAGTTGCTATTGCATTGCTTGAATGTGTGGAACTATCCCTTTAAGTGTGGTGGGTTGCAGGCCTCCTTTAAGAGAGCCTTGCTTTCTTTACCCCAATCCTCTTCTCCGTTTGGTGCCACGTGTTGCTCCATCAGCGCTGCACCTCGTGGTCCGGCCGCCACCATCTTTTTCTTCAGCGCATCACCTCGTGGTTTGGGCGCCATCTTTCCTCCATCCACGATGTCGACTGTGGTGATCCTCTTCTCTCCAGGTTCTGCCTCCGAGGCTGGGAAGTCACCTCTGGATCCGATTTTCTTTCTCCGGAGTCCTGCCACTGGAGCCTGGAAGGTGCACTCGGGTCGTCCCAGCTGGATCATCTCCATGCAGTCGTGCTGGGCAGACTGTGCCTCGGGTGCTGTGCTGGTCTGCTCTCTGGTGCCGGATCCAACCTCAGGTGAGGGCTAGCTTTGCTTGTGAGCGCAGAGGAGGTCGATCGCTGGAGGGGTGAAGTCTTCCCACTTCCAATGGATCTTCTCCATCCACCTTCTTCTGAGTAGCGTTGGTCCATCACCTGCAACAATCCACAGAGGTAACTTGTGCAACATGCCATCATGGAATACCTTAACATCCACACTACCAATGACTGGGATAAGTTCATCGGTGTAGGTGCGCAGTTTTGCCTGAACCGGGACCAACTTGGGTCGTTCAGCTTGATTGCCCCATAGCCTCTCAAAGGCTTCTTGATTCATTACTGACTGGCTCGCCCCGGTGTCCACTTCCATGAAGACTGGAACGCCATCTATCTTGACTTCCATCCTCAACAGGGAACACTCGGTGGTGCAGGTAAACATGCTATATACCTCGTCGTGCAGCTGAGCTGCCTCTCTGCCTATCATTTCATAACCTGCGCTGGATTCATGACCATCTACAGATGCTTCATTGATACAGTGAGTCATATTTCTCTTACACATTTGCTGGAGGTGGCCCTTTGTGCTGCAGCCTTTGCATACATAGTCTTTAAAACGGCACTGGTGAGCCCTGTGATTCCCTCCACAACGCCAGCATGGAGCTACTCGATTAGCCCCCCTCAGCGCACTCTGAGTTAAGGGAATCAGGGGCCTGTTCTCTCTTCCCTGAGAAGGTTCGCATTCTACAGTTCAGCCTCTAAAAGGCGTCACTCTGTGCACAGTACTTGCCAGGTTTGAGTCCTGAGGATGAGTCATCTGCCTAGAGTCATAGGTAAAGGTTATGAATGCCTTGGTCATAGAGATGGCCATCTTTAGTGTGACTGTGGTATCCGCCAACAATCATGGCCGATTCCAATGACAAAATGTCCCGCAGTGCTTCGGTGAGATCTGCAGCGTATTTCGCGATTTCCTGGCCTTCGGGCCGTCGATGGGTGTAGAACCGATCTCTGGCTGTGAGGATGCTCTTCTTGGGCTTGAGTTGCTCATGGATCAGTGTTACGAGCTCCTCATACGTTTTGGTTGTTGTCTTCGCTAGTGCCAGCAAGTCCCTGATGAGGCCATAGACAGTGGGCCCACAATTGGTTAGCAGGATAGCTCTCCACTTGCCAGCCAGTGTGGCCGGGTTGTCTCCTGCCAGGTCGTTTGCTGTGAAGAAATGGTCGAGCCTCTCCACAAAGGCTTCCCAATCATCACCATCGGCGAACTGCTGCAATGTACCAAGGGTAGCCATTTTCGCGTGAAAGTCCGTAATCTCGTCGCCAATTGTTATGTCCTTGGATGCTCTGATAATGACTCCACGAGGCAATGTGTTGTACTTGAACTGTAGTGACCTTAGTCCTTTATTGATAACTCCAAAGTGAGGATCACACCTGGAGGCCTGCCTTTTATACTAGGTTAGGCACACCTGTATAAGTAACCTACAAGTCTCCCACTGCTGTGCCCACTGGTGGCACACCTTGTGATAGTACAAACAGTAGCCATGTAGGATACGTGACAAAAAGGAGTGGCATTAGCAGTATGCACCAAGCTGTATTGGTGTGATGCAAACTCACAACCAGGGATAGTTCCCAATCACATTGAGGGAAAGCCCCAAGCAGGCAGGATTTGTTCCCCATACCGTGGGAAAATCGAAGGGAAACTCAAGCCAGTCCACTTTCCAGCAACAAATTTGTGTGATTCTGGTAGAAGCCAGAGAGGGAGGAATGGAGGGAGGGAGAGAGAGATAGAGGGAGGAAGACGGTGAGAGAAGTACACACACACGGACAGATAAAAAGAAAAAGGGAGAATATAAACATGCGTGAAGCTCCTATAAAACTTTCTTCCTCCCACCAGTCCATACAGACTGTCAACAGATGTACTACAGCACTTTGTACAATTCACAGAGAAATTACACTCGGGAGACTCCATATCGGCCTAGATTCATTCACAAAAAAAACAGCCCATCATTAGTAACACTCAATGTTCACTCGATGGCACACCACTCAAGCCCAATAAAAGAATTTCCCAGTTTGTGGCAGACATAATCAGGAGCAATTAAATTGTAAAATCAATATTGTTAGAGCAATGCATACTAACATTACGTTACATTGACCCTGAAATTCTGGTAACACCATTCCTGCAGGCAAACAACCTAAAAAACAAAACAAAAAATGCACTTACCTGCTGCTGCTGCGACTGTCCGAACTTCCGAGCCTGAGGCCCAGAGGTGACTGAGCACGCAGCTCGTGCACGTGGGGATGTGCGCAGGCCGGGATCTAGTGACAGCAGCCAATCAGGAACATTATAGTTTCTCATTCATAGCAATAGGAGTTCCGTAAGTACGGAATTCCTATTGCTATGAATGAGAAACCCCCCCCCCCCAATCACTTAAATACCAATAAAAAATAGAAAATAAAGTACACAATTAACATGCATTTAAATTAAAGTTGTTATAAAAAAATAGTTTTCAGACTTAAAATTTTTTTTTTATTTTTTATTAACACTTAAAATAAACTTACCATCGTGGGGAGGGTTTTTAAACATAAAAAATGCTTTTATAACTATTTGTTATTTGTCTGTATTTTTAACCACTTGCGCCTGTAAAAATAGGCTATACGCCTGCTTTTTCAGGCGCAGGATTTTAAAAGACATTTGCAGGGCAAGATATTCGTAAATATCGGACATCTTACATTGTAAGTGTCCTAGCTCCCGAGATGCGGCCATCTGTCAAGACCAAAAACTTCACAGATCGGAAATGTCGGTTTCCAGCGCATGCTCATTTCATCCATAGGAACTTCTTACGGACCCGGGACATCGGAATTTCAGGGCCATTATGTTTATCCAGAACAAAAATAACAGATTTATTTTAAAAAGCAACATTTAGCAAATATATTACGTTAAAAATTTACACACAATAATTAATAACAAATGGGAATATGATGTCATGACCATAACGGAGATCTGGCTCAAAAAAGGGCAGGGTTAGGTACTAAATATTCCTGGATATAAGGTGTTCAGGAAAGATAGGGAAAGAAAGGAGGTGGGGTGATAGTACAGGTTGAACCTCTCTGGTCCGGGACTCTCTGGTCCAGAAACATCCATGGTTCAGCATTAGTTTGCAGAACTGCCGCTTTGCGTAGGCGGCGTCCTGATTTCTGCACTGTTGGTGAAGTGCAGGATCCTCACAAGCTTACTTCCTTTCTGTATCTTGTATTGCCATTTTGTGGGCATCTTTTTTGTCAGTCTGCTATTTGCGACTCCTGAGGAGCATCTGTGCTTTCTTGTTTTAGAGTCTGGGGGGATTGAATGCTGTCATAGTACATTCTGAATGACGGGAGCTGATTTTGGTGGATGGGGAGGATTTATTCTATCAACACCTTTATTTATGACTGTGCAGCAAGGATTGTTAACCTTGTTTCTACTGTGAAATAATTTCAAACCTCCCTGAGGGAGCATTCACTATGACAATACGTCCCCACTGGAGTGGAACTAAACTACAGAACCAGTGGGAACCTGTTCAATCTTCGCCATCTCCAGGCCAGGTCCAAGACCACCCCAACCTCTGTCGTCGAGCTACAGTACACGGACGATGCCTGCGTCTGCACACACACAGAGGCTGAACTCCAGGACATAGTCGACGTATTTATTGAGGGGTACGAAAGCATGGGCCTTACGCTAAACATCAGTAAGACAAAGGTCCTCCACCAGCCTGCCCTCGCCGCACAGCACTGCCCCCCCAGTCATCAAGATCCACGGTGCGGCCCTGGACACCGTGGACCATTTTCCATATCTCAGGAGCCTCCTATCAACAAGAGCAGGCATTTACAACGAGATCTAACACCGCCTCCAGTGAGCCAGTGCAGCCTTCGGCCGCCTGAGGAAAAGAGTGTTTGAAGACCAGGCCCTCAAAACTGTCACCAAGCTCATGGTCTACAGGGCTGTAGTAATACCCGCCCTCCTGTATGGCTCAGAGACATGGACCATGTACAGTAGACACCTCAAATCGCTGGAGGAATACCACCAACGATGTCTCCACAAGATCCTACAAATCCCCTGGGAGGACAGACGCACCAACGTTAGCGTCCTCGACTAGGCCAACATCCCCAGCATTGAAGCACTGACCACACTTGATCAGCTCCGTTGGGCAGGTCACATAGTTCGCATGCCAGATACGAGACTCCCAAAGCAAGCGCTCTACTCAGAACTTCTTCACGGCAACCGAGCCAAAGGTGGGTAGAAGAAACGTTACAAGGCCACCCTCAAAGCCTCCCTGATAAAGTGCAACATCCCCACCGACACCTGGGAATTCCTGGCCGAAGACCGCCCTAAATGGAGGAAGTGCATCCGGGAGGGCGCTGAGCTCCTCGAGTCTCATCGCCGAGAGCATGCAGAAATCAAGCGCAGGCTGCGGAAAGAGCATGCGGCAAACCAGTCCCACCCACCCCTTCCCTCAACGACTATCTGTCCCACCTGTGACAGAGACTGTGGCCCTCGTATTGGACTGTACAGCCACTTAAGAACTCATGTTAAGAGTGGAAGCAAGTCTTCCTCGATTCCGAGGGACTGCCTATGATGAATACGATGACTGTTGACCTCCCGTGGTTTGGAAAATTCTCTTTCAGCACTGGTCAGGTCCCGAGGGTGCTGGACCAGAGGTCCAACCTGTATTGATTAAGGAGAATATTATAACAACTTGTATTTATATAGTGCCTTTAACGTAGTAAAACATCCCAAGGTGCTTCACAGGAGTGTTATAAGACAAAGAAAATAAATTTGACCGAGCCACATAAGAAGAAATTACAGCAGCTCAACAAAAGCTTGGTCAAATCATTGAAGGTGGCAGGGTAGGTAGAGAAAACGGTTAAAAAAAGCATGCGTGATCCTGGACTTCATAAATAGAGGCATAGAGTACAAAAGCAAGGAAGTTATGAAGAATCTTTTCAAACAATGGTTCGACCTCAACTGGAATATTGTATCCAATTCTAGGCACTGGACTTTAGGAAGCATGTGAAGGCCTTAGAGAGGGCGCAGAAAAGATTTACGGTAATGGTTCCAGGGATGAGGGACTTCAGTTACGTGGATAGACTGAAGAAGCTGAGGTTGTTCTCCTTGGAACAGGGAAGGTTGAGAGGAGATATGATAGAGGTGTTCAAAATTATGATGTGTCTAGACAGAGTAGATAGAGAGAAACTGTTCCCATTGGCGGAATGGTTGAGAACCAGAGGACACAGATTTAAGGTGATTGGCCAAAGAACCAAAGGCGCTATGAGGAAAAACTTTTTACACAGTGAGTGGTTATGAGCTGGAATGCATTGCCTGAAAGAGTGATGGAGGCAGACTCAATCGTGGCTTCCAGGATAAGTACCTGAAGGAAAAAAATTTGCAGGGCTATGACGAAAGGGCGGGGGAGTGAGACTGGCTGAAGTGCTCTTTCAGAGAGCCGCCACGGGCTCGACGGGCCGAATGGCCTCCTGTGTTGTAACATTCTAGGCCAGAAATATAAAATAGCCTTGAAACTAAGGGCCTTAGATTATATCAGCATACAAGGGCCGGAATTTTACGTTTGGACCTGCCAGGAGTGGAGGTGGGGGATTTGGGGGCTGGTTGAGCACAGGAAACCTGGAAGTTCGGGTTAGCTGTAGCGTTTTCTCTGCAGCGTGTGTGTGGCGTCGCAGACAGGTTCCCCACCTGGAAGTCGGCCTGATTGACAGGCTTGCTTCCATTCGGTCGGAGAACACTAGAGAAGAGGCCACAGCCCTAGGTGGGTCCAATCCATGATGGGGGGGGCATGGCAGGGCGGATGGGCAGATGGTCGGAGAGTTTGGGAGGCCGTGAGGATGCTGTCCTGTTCCTCCCGGTCCACAATGTTTGCTCCCCCATGATGTATCTGCCTCTCTGCACTGCTGGGATTCCCGAGGTCCAAGAACCCCAGACGGTCACAGTTAAACCTGCACAGCAGGTTAAGTCCGAGGTTCCAGCCTCATTATAATAGTTAAAGCGGAAGTGGGCAGGTTGGAGATGTGATTCAGGTTTTTAAACACTTTAGCATTCCACCTTACCCCAACCCACCCATTTTTAGTGATTAAAATTCCCCACATATATGTCAGCTGAACCTTTAATTTCTTCAGCGGTATCTTGTGGAATAATATTCAAAGTGCAAAGTTCTTAGGACAAGTTAAAAATTATATCACTATAAGGTAATACAAGGTTTTTTTGGCATGTTTTTTTATCGGTTACTAAAGCGTCCAAGCTTTTCTTTTAAACTGTTTTTCAATAGAAATCACTGATTAGCCACAGGTGTGGCTACGCCAGTACCGCTTTAGCCACATGCACTAATTTTTGTAAAAAAACCCTTAGACACACTCGCACAATACAGGTAAATGTATTTCATGTGTGTATATTTATTAACAAACATCTAACACCAATCAGTAACCGAGGAAGTAAGGCACTCACAACGATCAAAAAACACACTCACTCTGCTTTTTTTCCTTACCATTTTACCGACAAAAAAGGTTAAAGTTCACGTGTACAAGCTGTGCGAATATGAATATTGAGATCATATGCCTAACGGTGTCTATTTCTCATTGATTATTTACTGATCAGAAAAGCAATTAGCCACATCTGGATTCCCAATTTGCCACATGTATTGGACAATCCTGCTTTAGGCTGCGTAGATGCATATCAGTTTCACTGGTAACATAGGGACCAAGTTTCGGCCTGAGTTGCTCATGTTTTTTTGGAGCAACTGGTTTAAAATGGAGTATCTTAGAAATTCGAATTCTCGGCATTTAGTTTGCTCCAGTTCTAGTCAGTTAGAACAGTTTCACTTTGGAACAGAAGTTTTTTTCAAAAGGGGGCGCGTCCGGCCACTTACGCCTGTTTTCAAAGTTTAGGCAGTGAAAACTTACTCCAAACTAACTTAGAATGGAGTAAGTGAAGATTTTTGTACGCTCGAAAAAACCTTGTCTACACTTTAGAAAATCAGGCGTAGGTTACAAATTAGGCGTAGGGAATTGGGGGGGGGTGGGGGGTTTAAAGGGAAGTTTACAAACATTAAACACTTCAGTTTTACAAATAAAGAGCCATCATTAATAATAAATGATAAATACATCAATAAATCAACCAATAAATCAATCAAAAAAAATTAATAAAAAATAAAAAAAAATTTAAAAATCAATAAATAAAACATTTTCTACTTACCGACTGCAGCACCGGGAGTCCTCCAACAGCGTGCTGGGATGGCCCCCTCAGTGTGTCTCTGTCAGTGTCTCTATCTCTCTGTCTGTCTGTGTGTCTCTCACTCTCTGTCTGTCAGTGTCTGTGTTTCTGACAGCGAGGGGAGGGGGAGAAGGGGAGTGGGAGGGGGAGGGGGAGAAGGGGGGTGAGGGGGTTGGGGGGAGGAGGGGGTTGGGGGGGAGGAGGAGAGGAGGGGCGAGGAGAAGGGGGAGGAGAAGGCGGGGAGAGGGGAAGAAGGGAGAGAGGATGGAGGGGGAGAAGGGAGAGAGAATGGAGGGAGGGAAGGAGGGAGGGAAGGAGGGAGGGAAGGAGGGAGGGAAGGAGGGAGGGAAGGGGAGGGGAGGGAGGAAAGGAGGGAGGGAAGGAGGGAGGGAAGGAGGGAGGGAAGGAGGGAGGGAAGGAGAGAGGAGGGAGGGAGGGAAGGAGAGAAGAGGGAGGGAGGGAGGGAGGAGAAGGGAGGGAGGGAGGGAGGAGAGGAGAGGAGGGAGGGAGGAGGGAGGGAAGGAGAGAGGAGGGAGGGAGGAAGGGAGGGAAGGAGAGAGGAAAGGAGAGAGGAAGAGAGGAGGGAGGGAGAGAGGAGGGAGGGAAGGAGAGAGGAGGGAGGGAAGGGGAGGGGAGGGAGGAAAGGAGGGAGGGAAGGAGGGAGGGAAGGAGGGAGGGAAGGAGGGAGGGAAGGAGGGAGGGAAGGAGAGAGGAGGGAGGGAGGGAAGGAGAGAAGAGGGAGGGAGGGAGGGAGGAGAAGGGAGGGAGGGAGGGAGGAGAGGAGAGGAGGGAGGGAGGAGGGAGGGAAGGAGAGAGGAGGGAGGGAGGAAGGGAGGGAAGGAGAGAGGAAAGGAGAAAGGAAGAGAGGAGGGAGGGAGAGAGGAGGGAGGGAAGGAGAGAGGAGGGAGGGAAGGAGAGAGGAGGGAGGGAAGGAGAGAGGAGTGAGGGAAGGAGAGAGGAGGGAGGGAAGGAGGGAGGGAAGGAGAGAAGGAGAGAGGTTGGGAGGGAAGGAGAGAGGAGGGAGGGGGGGGGGGGGGGAGAAGGAAGGAAGAGAAGGAGGCTGAACGACCGGGCCCAATACTTCGGGGGGGGGGGGGAAGAGAAAGAGAGACAGAGTCGCGGAGGTCTGGGGGGGGGGGGCGGGAGAGTCGCGGAGGTCCAGGGGGGGGGGGGGGGAGCAGAGGTCGAGTTGCCGAGGGGGGGGGGGGGGGAAGCGGGGTCAGGTGGGAGGAGCCTTATCCACACAGCCCCAGTGAGGCCATTCGGCCAGGGCTAGAGGCTGCGTACTTCGGGCCCCTCCCACAGTTTTGGGCGCCTGGAGCTACTGCACATGCGCGGCCACTGTAGCGCGCATGTGCAGAGGTCCCGGCACTGTTTTCAGCGCAGGGACCTGGCTCCGCCCCCCACAGCTCGTGGTGCGCCGCGCCCAACACCAGAGGTCCTGCAGGGACCTGGAGAATAGGCAAGTTTTTTTTAGGCGCACTTTGTGGCGCGAAAAACGGGCGTCCAGGTCCGGGCTGCGCCGTTTTAGGCGCGGCGTGAAACTTGGGCCCATTGTTTCAATCCATGTTCCTATTAATTTAAAAACAAGATACTGCGGATGCTGGAAATCTGAAATTCTAACGAAAGGTCATCGACCTGAAATGTTAACTTTGTTTCTCTCTCCACAGATGCTGCCTGACCTGCTGAGTATTTCCAGCGTTTTCTGTTCTTACCTCCTATTAATTTACATGTTCTTCAAGTTATTGATACTCATTTGGTGTTCTCCAGGCACACAAAATTCAAGCAGGAAAAAGCAGCAAATAAGAAATATAAGCACAAATAGGATTCAGTTGCCAGTGTTTAGGAGGCCACATAGACCAGGAGGTTAGATATCCCCGCTGTACACAGATGAAACTCAAAACACATAGATCAGTTTGGTAAAAATGTTAACCTTCAATCAACCTTTTTATTAATAAAAAATAATCTGTTAATTTGGAAATCTTTTGTATCAGAACCGATTTATTCAACTATTAAACAATTCATTCTACCAAAATTGGAATATATTTATGTAGAGTTTACTTTGAGGTAATTATAATTATATGCTGCTATTTTTAGGTGAAATTTAACGACGGATTGTCCAAATTTGATGGAATTACACTTTTAAAATACTGGGGAATTTTTGTGAATCAAAGCTTTGGTTTATTTTGATCAAGAATCTTGTACAATCGGAGCAAATGGTACATTGCATTTATCTGGACTTGACTGAATTGTAATAATTTATAACTAATAAACATTACCTGGCAATGGCTTGATGGCTGGAGCTGAAGGAGGCGGAGGCTTCTTCGGTCGCTAAGGATTAAAATAAGCAAGTTAATATTGATGGGCTCACATCCAGTTCAAAACTACAATACATGCTATATCCAAAAACCAGTAGATGACGAGTTGGTGGAACTGCAATGACCTAACACTGATGGTGACATCCTGACCAGACTAACTAGAATGTTAAAAAAAAACATAGATAGCACACAAATGTTCAATGCTCCTTCTGTACTAAGTGGTTTCAGTTGGGAGAAAAAACAATGCAGAATTCTGGAGCAAAGGATTCATCTTGTGCATTTTATGAACACAATACACAGATAATAACAATGCAAGTATGAAAGTGCTGAGTATGTAATTGGGGATTAGATTTAATGTTCCAGTTGCGTACAAATTATCCTCTTATACTAGGATATCGTCAGGTATAGGAATCCACACTTTCTTTAATTCACACAATGTGCCTTCAATGAATAGCTGAGCCAAGAAAGTCACATATTTGAATCATGGTTAACCGATCTTAGCCAGATATAACATGTTCAGTCTCTCCAACCTTGAGACAACCCGTGTGAAGGACGTACACTGTCCTTTCAGCTCTGGGAGTTGGATTTGAAGATGATAAAAATCTCCACTCTCTGCCTACTGCCAAATTAGATTAGATTAGGCAGCCTCAATCCAGTTCCAATCTACAGCATTTAACCACCCACAAATCAGCACAAACTGCTTCTAAACTCATCACTTACTCAGAGTGAGTGGTGTGAATTTTTTTTAAATTCCTAACGTGCTTTTGGACAGGGATATCAATTTTGGGGAATTGGGGACCTATAATGTGTCAAAACCAGCGAATGGGCCACATGTTAGCCAAAAATATGGCCATATGTCAAAAATTCAAACACCCCCACATACAAAAAAAAGTCACCCACACACTAGCCAGCCCTTCCCACACAAAAAACTAACACCTATTCCCTTTCCTCCTTCCCTTGTCCTCATAACCAAACCTGCCCCCCAACCCACCCCCACATAAACTTCAGCCTCAACTATTTAAACTTCCCAGGCCTAGAATTCTGGTAAAGATTGATTCGTGATTAGTCCAGAAAAGTTGCCATTTAATCCACTAATCAGGAAATAGCCTTTTCCAGTCCTCCAAGCCCAGGAACGTTAAAGGACTGCAGCAGATCCAAAGTTGAAATTGGCTTTGTGCCGCTCAAAGATTTGAAGAACACGTAAAGGATTCGGGCTGGGGCAAGGGCATTCCCAGATGATATTTGGCTGCAGGCTATGTGTTGTACAGCTCCGCTGTAATAGATGTTATTCTTTTGTTCTCCTCTCCCTCTGCCCCCTGCTCTCATGGGCACCAACTCTAATGGGTATAATTCCATGATTACTGGCAACCCTGGAGAACATTCCCAGCAGCAGAAATCCTTGCAGATCATGCCACAACAGCAACTGGTTTCTGTGCTTTTGTCAGCATCAGTTCTTGGCATCAAACACAGCTGTTGAATGGACGCTGGGCATCATATTTCCCTTTTCACATCCCATGATATAGTTCTCCGCCAGAGTAACTCCCATAGTCCATGAAAAACAGTGCAGCTACAATAATCCATCCCATTAGCTCTTTCTTGCATCCTTCTTGGTCAAATATACAACTTCCCTGGTGTATACATTCAGATACTACTTCCATTTCCTTGCTATTTATGAACACTTTCTTCAGTCCTCTTCTTCATGCTTTTCCTTAGATTTTGGACATCATCTTGCTATACAGAAAGCTGATTTTGAGCCCTCATTCTTTTGTTCTTCTAGCACCTAGCTTCTTAGTCACCAAAGTCAGCAGCGAGCACATACCAGCTCACATAGCTCGATTGTTATGCAAGTATTCTAGGTCCTGGCCAACCGTTAAAATATACCACAGAATATTAAAAATAGTGCAACGATTAGCTATTCTTAACCATGCGCAGGAAAAAATTATATTCAGATGAATTAAAATAACAAATTAGTTAGAGACTTTATTATAATGGTATTTCTGCTCCTCCCCCGGAAGCCCTCGTCTCAAGAGCTGGTTATATTTAAGGCTCAATTTCTCGCCAAGAAAATAACACTTCCAAGTATAGTCCCAGCTTACAGAAGAGAACAGATGGTGCTGTACACAGCAGTAATTAATTCAACATGTTATGGTCTTTTGGGTATAAATTTAGTTGTACATTTTTGAAAGCCTACTCTGACTCCTTTAAAAAGCAGTTCCTTAAAAGGAACAGTTGCCATTGCTGTACAAGTCCAAAGTTACAAGATCACGGAAAGCCACTTACCTCTTTTTCAAAGTCAGGTGGCAAAAGTTTGACAAAATTATCTGGAAAAACTCCACGTTTACCATTGATTTCTCCTTCCCACCATCCGGCATCTGCACATTCCTATGGAAAAGAAATGAAGAATTGGAATTAGCTCTAGAGATTCTCCTGCCATCCTTTACTTCAATATATGGTTCCCAAGACTCCCGGAATGACTGGGAGTTTCCTGGAAATGGAGACACCTCTCTTGAGTGCTTCATCCAGCAGACTGGGAGATCAACGATTTAAATTTCCTACTGCAGTGCCCACAAATCAAAACTAGAGTCCAAGGAGATAGGGAGAGAGATCAGGCCCATTAAAAGTGACATTGACTGGGGAGCCTGACCGTACCTTGTGCTGTGCAGGGAGGATATCAGGACATTACCCCTATTACTACCAGTTGCATATAGACTGTCAGTGAATAATTGTATTACTGTTGGTTATGAGGGAAATCTAAATGTTACTACTATTACAATTAATTATCAGTGCAATTTCAGTGATTTACTATTAGTTACTGGTGGAATCAAAAGTTCCTCTCACCTCTGGTTTCTCCTCTGTGAATCACTCCCCCACCTTCAGATTCCCCTCTTCCCCACCCTCTGTTTACCTTCTTTGCCTACTACATAAGTCTTTGAACTTGAAGCATAATATACTCAACTATAGGGGACCCAACCATTAGAAGGTAAATGCAGTGACATTTGTAGAAATCAGAATCAAATGTCATGTGATCAGGCATCACATACGGTCAGAACGTCATGTGATCAAACCTCCACAAATGCTTCCAACCAAGATTGACAACCCAACTACAACAGGACCTATACTTGTGAGGAAATGCAAATTTAATACATTCAATCAGCCTTCCCATGGCAGAGCCACTAATGTTTGTCCTCTCAACTGTACAGTGTGTGATAATTACTGATTGAAAATTAGGGCCATTAATTAATCGCATTTAACATCTGCAATTAACACATTCATATTTTTGGAGAATAATATTTGTTAACACACATTAATCGCAGAAATAACACGGAGTTGCCTAGGTAGGAATTTTAAGTTAATAAAAATTTTTATTACAATCAATCATTGGCTTGATGCAGTCATTCATTGATCTCCTCGGCCCATCACACTTGGAGCAACTTGCAACCTTCAATACACCTCACAATTCCTCACCATAAGCTGCTGCTCACGTGCAAAACTCACCTCCTTCTGTGCATCAGCGGCCATTATATCCTTCGCGCATATGCAATTAAAACCCAAGATTAATTGAGATTAAAATATTTTATTGACGATTTGTTTTTAAAAATCGCTAGACAGCCTTAGAATAAATACATTTATACTGACACACTTGTTTATAATAGTTATTTAAAATACTGCAGATGCTGGAAATCTGAAATAAAAACAGAAAATGCTGGAAATACTCAGCAGGCCAGGAGAGAAGCATATGTGGAGAGAGAAACAGTGTTAATGTTTCAGGTCGATTACCTTTCGACAGAACTGGAAAAGGTTACAGGTGTAACAGGTTTTAAGCAAGTACAGAGGCAAAAAAAGGGGGCAGGGGAAGAAAGAACAAAAGGGAAGGTCTGTGATAGGGTGAAAGGCAGAAGAGATTATATGACTAAAAAGAGATACAGGTGCAAGGCAAAAGGAGATGGTAATGGGGCATGTGTAGGAGGCTGAGGACAGAGCCCAAGCATGATCCGGAACTTTCGGTCGCCTGTCATTCTAATTCTCCAGACCACTCCCACTCTGACCTCTCTGCCCTTGGCCTCCTACACTGTTCCCAATTAAGCTCAAAATAAGCTCGAGGAACAGCCCCTCATCTCTCTATTAGGCCTTCCGGACTCAACATTGAGTTCAACAATTAAAGATCATAACCTCTACCCCCACTTTTTTCAAACAGCTGCTGTTGCTAATGATTCTGATATTCCCATTTACACCTCCTCGTGACTCATCGACTTCTTTGGAAAACAAAACAGGGCGGAGTGTAAAAAGAGCTGTTGATTCGCTACCACCAAAGACCAATTTCACCCCCATTGTGTAAGCCGCAGGTCGCCCTGGTGGGGGATGGATTGTAGAGATTCTCGAACAACATCCCGTTCTGACTGTAATGTATTTGCTTCCTGGGTTCTATTAAGAACTAGTTGGTTTATTAACACAATGTTTAACAATCACACTACACATTATCAGTTCATCTAGCACCCATAAATTTATAAATTAACTGGGAACTTTGCCAATCAAAGTAAAATTCTGTTCCCAGAGGTGATGATTCACTCCAGTCCCTCCGGTGCCCACTTCTCTCGGAAGGCGGCGAGCGTATCAGTGGACACCGCGTGCTCCATCTCCAGGGACACCCTGGCGCGAACTTAGCCGCAGAAAAGAAGCAGGCAGTCGGGCTGAACGACCGCCTCGACTGCCACTGTCTGAACTGGTTAATGGCCACCTTGGCCAGGCGCAAGAGCAGTCCTACAAGGAGACTTTCCGACCTGCCCGCTCCCCTCTGCACCGAGTGCCCAGGAGCGTGGGATTGAAGTGCAGCCAAAAATCGAGGTGCAGCCCCTTTAAATAATGGAAGAGGGGCTGCAACCTCACACACTGTACATATACATGGAACACGGACTCCTCCAGACTGCAGAAATTGCAGGCGCCTGGAAGTCCGTGAACTGACTTAAAAACTTGTTGCACGGGCCAAGTCCCCAATAAATAAAGGGAGGACTCCCACATAGAGAGCACTTAATTGAGGACCCTCGCCTCCTTCGGACGGCAAGATAGTGCGCCATGGCGTGTCCGGATGGCAGACGAGGATGACAAAATGGAGGGTGTGCAAGAGCAGCCCGTACAGGAATCACCTCTGCGCCGAACTGAAAGGCACGGAGGGGATTTCCCAGATGCAATTCAAGTTGTGAGGCACCGGCTCCCAAGGGAGGTTTCGGGGTTTGGCGCCGATGAGGAATTCCTTCCGGATGGGGGTCAGTTCGGATGGGTTCACCCCACGACAACAGCTCTACAACTATTTTTGTAGAAAACAATCAAGTGCCCCCTGAGTAAAGGTGGGGGGGGAGGTGTCACATTCCAAAACCTTTTCAGGTGCCCCTCTTTTTTTTCCTGAGGGCACCAAAACACAAATTATACAAGTGCCTCCTGGCTAAAAGGGCACTAAAACCGACAAACAACAGCTCTACAACTATGAGCATACTCACAGGTGCATGCACAGGTGATGAAAGGTCATTGACCTGAAATGTTAACATTGATGCTCTCTCCTCAGATACTGCCTGACCTCATAGAAACATATAAAATTCTGATGGGACTGGACAGGAAGATGCAGGAAGAATGTTCCCGATGTTGGGGAAGTCCAGAACCAGGGGACATAGTCTAAGGATAAGGGGTAAGCCATTTAGGACCGAGATGAGGAGAAACTTCTTCAGAGAGTTGTTAACCTGTGGAATTCCCTACCGCAGGCAGAGAGTTGTTGATGCCAGTTCATTGGATATATTTAAGAGGGAGTTAGATATGGTCCTTACGGCTAAAGAGATCAAGGGGTATGGAGAGAAAGCAGGAAAGGGGTACTGAGGTGAACAATCAGCCATGATCTTATTGAATGGCGGTGCAGGCTCGAAGTGTCAAATGGTCTACTCCTGCACCTATTTTCTATGTTTCTATGACCTGCTGAGTGCTTCTGGCATTTTCTGTTTTTATTTCCTCTACCTTGCACATCAGTAAGTTTTTTTTCAACGTATCTATCTAGTGAAACCAAATGCTAAATTAGATTCAAATGAACCTACAGCAGTTAGTGGATTTATTAGCAGTTGTTGTGCTGGGATACTGTTTTCCTACAGCTACTCTTAAATTATCATAAAAGTCTCAGCAAAAGGCTAAGCTTTTTACATGGACTGGAACCCAGAAGTGAAACTTACTAAAGAAAGTAAGCGATGCATCATCTTCAAAATCTATAAGCCTTCTAATTATTATTCAGGAAATACCACGGCATTCTTTGGAGACAGTTAAAACAAAAGCACACAAAGAGTCAATTATTTTGTCACAGTAACTACACAATAACCAACGCAGATTTTTTATGAAAGGGCTTTAATGCTTAAATGCTTTCAGGCTCTCTGTATTTAAATTACTGTTATAAAGTAAGCAGATTCTTAGATACATGTAGCTCCAAAAACTCTCACAGTAAAATTGCACTGCAATTGTTTGAAGTGAGAACAAATCTATTTGGATCATTTCATCAGTTGTAAGGAAATTTAGATTCAGATGCAGTCAGAGAAATCACTATTGAAATGTAACTTTTTGTTGCAAGGAATAGAAGAAATTGTGATTAAAATACACACACACACACCGCTGTGCACTAGTCGATATCTTGTGGCATTAAACATGGAAGATCAAACTCAATATAGTTTTCAGGTAAAGCAGAATTAAAGGGCGGAGGATAATAGTACTGGAATGTGCAGATGTACTAGATGTTTTAGAGTCATACATTCTGTCCTTATTTTTATATTTCTATTATAAATTCTTATGTCCCCATTTATAAAGGAACCTTAGCAACAGTTTCAAGCAGGAGAAGATCTTTGTCCATCTAACCCACCTATCCACAGTATTCCCTTGTGTATTACAGATTTGTCAGACGTGAGCTACCCTTCATAAATTCATGCTGACTCTCTGATCATCTGATACTTGTCTAAAGGCACAGTTACTCTATCCCTGATTATAGATTCCAGTAACTTTCCACAAGTGATGTTAAACTGACAGGTCTGTATTTCCTGGTTTCTTCCCTGGGGGGCTTTTTTCTTAAATAATGGCATTACATTTATAATTTTCTAACCCAAAGGCACAATTTCCAAGTCTAGAAAGCTTTTCATAACAGATAGTTCTGGAAAGAGACATTTTAATGTGAATGTTTATTTACCGCCTACACAAATGTTGAAAAGATTATGGACCAATTATTGATAACACAAGTTCAATTTTCGCTTCATATGAGATTTCATTTCATGTAACTGTACACTTTGGAATTCAGAACCTTTTTCCTCATAGATAGCTGTCTAATCAGTGGCCCTCATCAAAAAAGCTCACCTTGATCCTCAAAATCTTTTTAATGTATCAGAGTTCAAAATTATACTGTTAATCAGGCAAGGAGTTCTAATTGGATAGGATTGGATATAAACCAATCCCTTGGGGGATCGGTGCTTGTGGAAGGCATTACAATTTTCACAGAGGATAGAGACCGGATGACATCTGTGGCATCCTATGTCTACAACGATCACTCTGTGGTTTTCGTCAGAACTAAGAGTGGGAGACTTAAAAAGTGGTGAGCAGCCCTGGGAGCAGCATGGTGGTCCCGACCTGCGAGAGACCATCAGCGGCAAGTCGGGGCCATAAAAGGAGCAGCGTGGCGGCATACCACTGCAAGGTACAGCGCAAGCTGGTGTAGGATGGCGATGGCAGTGAAGAGGGCGACTGGATTGGATGTCATCAAGGTCCAGGTCGGTAATTGGAGTATGGGCAAGTACAGCAGGAGCAGCGAGGTCAGGGTGCAGGGTGGTGAGTGATCCTGGAGCGACGCTATCGGGGCCCAGGGCAGGCATGAGTTCGGGGCCCAGAAGAGACGTGTGCCCAGGGGCAGCATGGGCCAGCCCACACTAGGTCCATGCGGCAGAGCTGGTCTCCAGCCGTCTTGGTTAATCCTTGCCACTGGACCAAGCCCTAGCTCTGTCAAGCCTGTGTGGTGGCTGATGTGCAACGGCCACCACATGTTAAAAGAAATCCACGCACAGGCATCTTCCACTCAACATGTAGTTCGGGACCTGGAATATTAGGTCCTTCATTGAAACACCTGTGAACTCATCCCTTTTTGGCGTGTAAGCAAGTCATCCTCGATACGAGGGACCGCCAAGCTGATGATGATGATGACAATGTGATAAGTGCACGAGTACTTGCCATTATAAATGTGGACAGAAGAACTTATAAATCGAAAAACTGATAGGAAATGCATACAGAAGCAAGGTTTTTAAAGACATAAATCATTGCAAAAATACACAGATATATTATATATAATATGGCCCCCTGCTAGGTGTCATAAACTATGTTCAATAGGCAGCCCACCTGTTACAACCTGACCAACTCAAGCCTCCTAACCCTTGATCCCATTGGAACAAGGCCGCCAGGGGATATGGAGCAAAGGTGGGTAAATGGAGTTGAACTACAGGTCAGTCATGATCTAATTGAATGGCAGAACAGGCTTATGGGGTTGAATGCCCTACTCCTGTTCCTAATATTTCAATGAACTGGGCTGAGGTAACGCAAGCTCTTTCCACATTGAGGCCTTCAACACTGACAAAGAGGAGACACTTTCATCCCATTAGTCTGAGATGAGAGCAGTGGTGCCAATACATAGCACCACCAGTCCCATATGATGTTTGACTGGTACACCATACATTTAAAACATCACCCGTGGTCACT
The DNA here is from genome assembly GCF_044704955.1 of Pristiophorus japonicus. Taxonomy (NCBI): domain Eukaryota; kingdom Metazoa; phylum Chordata; class Chondrichthyes; family Pristiophoridae; genus Pristiophorus; species Pristiophorus japonicus. The sequence continues at coordinate 122,393,419 of NC_091987.1, read as the reverse complement.
GATTAATTTATATCCAGAAATTATTTCTCAGGCATCACCGCTACTTTAAATGTATTCATTTTAAGCACCTTTATTCCCAAATCACACCAGCATGGAAACCAGAGAGATAATTTTAATCTGGTTATTTACTGAAATGAGAAATCTCGGCCTCCCCGGGTCCGTACGGAGCGTGTATGGACCCGGGAAGGCATCACAAAAACCGGTTTTCGGCGCACATTGCACATACGCCAAAAACCGGCTATTACGATCTATTAAATTCTGGCTTGACAGATCGTCCGTATCCCCTCAGCCATGACATTCGCATGGGCAAGACTGTGATATTTACCCATATCTTGCCCAGCGGATGTCCTGAAAACTCTTGCACCTAGTAAAAGCAGGCAGATAGCCTACTTTTACAAGCGTAAGAGTTTTAAAACATACAAAACATAGTCAAATAAAATTTTAAAAACCGATTTTAATGTTAAAAACCCTGCCCACTAAAGGTAAGTTTATTTTAAAACATAATTAAAACACTTTTTTAAAAAATCAGAAAAATATAACTTTTTATATAAAACAGTTATTAACTTTAATTTAAATTAATCTTAACACTGTGATGTATTTTTTCTATTTTTTTAAATTTGTGTTTGGGTGATTGGGAGGGTGTTTCTCATTCATAATAATGGGAACTCCTACTTACGGAGTTCCCATTATTATGAATGAGAAAATACCGTACCTGGATTGGCTGCCCAGAGCCATGTGACTCCAGCTCCAGCATACGCACATCCCGACGTGCACGCGCACCGATGCTCAGGGAGAGGAGGGATCGCTGGTGGGCACAGCAGGATAAGGTAGGTGCGCATCTTTTTTACCCTTTTCTGTCGAGCGCCCACAGGAAACAGAGGACCGGGATTTCAGGGCCACTCAAATCAACAAAATCATATCAAACTAGGTAACCATACAAGGTTTGCTTTGGACTGCTAAAAGGTTACATTTTCAGGAAACTCAGTAATTCATTTTTCAATAAATCACTATTGTCTATTGCTTTTATTCAGTAATATACATTGGTGAAGAGGAAAAGGTACATTTCTCCATGGAGCAATTCACTTACCTAACATATTAAAGAAAGGATACAAGGGATACAATTTTATAGGGAAAATATCATATATAAATTGTATGTAAAATAAATAGGTTATCTTCATACCTTATTTATAATAATTACAATCTCTCCTTCTCTGATTGTCAGCTCATCTTCATTCTGTGCTTCATATGGAAATAGCACTTTGCAATATTCCTTACCTTAAACCAAAAGAAGCAGTGAATCATTAAACAATAAGTGTTTTGGTCTGTTGAGGTAAATAACTTTTCAAAATTCCTGTTTTTGTCAGCCGACTCTCAGGTCTGCTCAACAATGATGACCCCAGCTCTGTCTTGGGTGCCGGGCTGCAGGTCCGGTTGCACGCTGTCCTAGTGGCCTAATGAAGGCCATCAGAGGCCTTGCAGAGTGCACAGCGGTCCTCCCCTTTAATTGAAAGGGAAGCGTTGAAGAACGTGTGCTTCCTTCAGTGCCCCAGTATCGCCCTGGTTACCGCCCCCTAAGGAAGTGGAGCGCCCGAGACTGTACGCCGCTTCCTTTGAGGGGCAGTAAGGGCAATTCGCGGCGGGTGTGGAACTTGTGTGAAGGGCGTTAAAAGTCCCGGCCCCAGAAGGTTACCGCCCCCAATCAGGGCACAGGGCAATTTTGCCCCCAATGTGTTTAAAAATAGAAATTGAGGGAAGTTTATTGAAGTCTTTAGGACTTGCAACAACATTTCAGTACCAAAATGTCAGTACCAAAATATAATATAAAGAGGTCAGAAATATTTTCTTTTGCATTTAATTTTAGGAATAACAAAAAAAAAATCATATAATTTCACTATTACACTTACCCTTAGGCCTGCTCTCTGGTTCAGACTTTATTGGCTCCTGAGAAGACACAGCTGAAGGTAATTTTCTTCCAGAAGGCTAAAATAAATTGTGCAATAAATGACAAGGTTAGCAAAATTTGCACTTCCTGCCTCTAGAGTACCCCTTAACTAGGGCAAGTGAATAGGTACAGTATGATAGCCAAAGATAAATCCTATGTGTAGAATTATTTCATAGTCTTACAGCACAGAAGGAGATCACTCGGCCCATCGTGCCTGTGCCAGATCTTCGAAAGAGCTATCCAATTAGTCCCGCTCTTCTCGCTCGTTCCCCATTGTCTTGCAAATTTCTCCTTTTATAAGAACATAAGAATTGGAGCAGGAGTAGGCCATATGGCCCCTCAAGCCTGGGCCGCCACTCAATAAGATCATGAATGATCTTAGATCTCATCTCCACTTTCTTGTACGATCTCCATATCCCTTGATTCCCCATGAGTCCAAAAATCTATCTATCTCTCAGCCTTGAATATATTCAACGACTCAGCACCCACAGCATTTTGTGGTGGAGAATTCCAAAGATTCACAACCCTCAGTGAAGAAATTCCTCCTCATCTCAGTCTTAAATTGATGACTCCTTATCCTGAGACTATGCCCCCTAGTTCTAGATTCTCTAGCCATGGGAAACAACATGTCAGTCCACCTCAGAATCTTAAATGTTTCAATTCCCCTTTCGAAGTTACTAGTGAATCTGCTTTCACTTCCCTTTCAGGCAGTATATTCTATATCATAACTCATTGCGTAAAACAATTCTCTTTATCTCCGAAGTTGTTACCCAAGTGCCCTGATTTTGCATGATAAATTCCAGGGCCAGTGAAAAAAAACAGACCTCAGCGGCAGGTTGCCTGTTTATTACATCAGCAAGGGGATGATGCAACACGTATCAGATGTAGAAGGGAGATACAAAATAATTTTTTTTTAAAAAGCAGAGCAGTAACTAAATTTAAAATTACATAACTAGTCCCTTTGACAGATAACAGCTATCTTTTTCAGCTGCATCGGTGGTTTGTACAGCAACAGAGTGCAAGAATACTGGTGTACAGCGAGTACCAAAGGAGAGTTTCGAATTAAAAGTTGGGTGGCAATTACCTCATTTCAAGTTAGACTAGACTACCTAAATATATGTTTAATCCAACTGAAGCATTGGGCAAACAAGAAAAGCTGCACTGGAAAAGAAGTAGAAGGCAGGTGCAGAATTTGTGAAGGTTTTCATTAAACTTTATTAAAGAAAGAAAGGAAAGATAGATTACGACGGTAAACTTGCGCAAAACATAAAAACGGATAGTAAAAGCTTTTACAGATATATAAAACGGAAAAGAGTGACAAAAGTAAATGTTGGTCCCTTAGAAGATGAGAAGGGGGATTTAATAATGGGAAATGTGGAAATGGCTGAGACCTTAAACAATTATTTTGTTTCGGTCTTCACAGTGGAAGACACAAAAACCATGCCACAAATTACTGGTCACAGGAATGTGGGAATGGAGGACCTTGAGACAATCACTATCACTAAGGGGATAGTGCTGAACAGGCTAATGGGACTCAAGGTAGACAAGTCCTCTGGTCCTGATGAAATGCATCCCCAGGGTATTAAAAGAGATGGTGGAAGTTATAGCAGATGCATTCGTTATAATCTACCAAAATTCTCTGGACTCTGGGGAGGTACCAGCGGATTGGAAAGCAGCTAATGTAACGCCTCTGTTTAAAAAAGGGGGCAGACAAAAGGCAGGTAACTATAGGCCGGTTAGTTTAACATCTGTAGCGGGGAAAATGCTTGAAGCTATCATTAATAGCGGGACATCTAGATAGGAATAGTGCAATCAAGCAGAAGCAGCATGGATTCATGAAGGGGAAATCATGTTTAACTAATTTACTGGAATTCTTTGAGGATATAATGAGCATGGTGGATAGAGGTGTACCGATGGATGTGGTGTATTTAGATTTTCAAAAGGCATTCGATAAGGTGCCAAACAAAAGGTTACTGCAGAAGATAAAGGTACGCGGAGTCAGAGGAAATGTATTAGCATGGATAGAGAATTGGCTGGCGAACAGAAAACAGAGAGTCGGGATAAATGGGTCCTTTTCGGGTTGGAAATCGGTGGTTAGTGGTGTGCCACAGGGATCGGTGCTGGGACCACAACTGTTTACAATATACATAGATGACCTGGAAGAGGGGACAGAGTGTAGTGTAACAAAATTTGCAGATGACACAAAGATTAGTGGGAAAGCTGGTTGTGTAGAGGACACAGAAAGGCTGCAAAGAGATTTAGATAGGTTAAGCGAATGGGCTAAGGTTTGGCAGATGGAATACAATGTCGGAAAGTGTGAGGTCATCCACCTTGGGAAAAAAAAACAGTAAAAGTGAATATTATTTGAATGGGGAGAAATTACAACATGCTGCAGTGCAGAGGGACCTGGAGGTCCTTGTGCATGAATCCCAAAATGTTAGTTTGCAGGTGCAGCAGGTAATCAGGAAGGCGAATGGAATGTTGGCCTTCATTGCGAGAGGGATGGAGTACAAAAGCAGGGAGGTCCTTCTGCAACTGTATAGGGTATTGGTGAGGCCGCACCTGGAGTACTGTGTGCAGTTTTGGTCACCTTACTTAAGGAAGGATATACTAGCTTTGGAGGGCGTACAGAGACGATTCATTAGGCTGATTCCGGAGATGAGGGGTTACGTTATGATGATAGATTGAGTAGACTGGGTCTTTACTCGTTGGAGTTCAGAAGGATGAGGGGTGATCTTATAGAAACATTTAAAATCATGAAAGGGATAGACAAGATAGAGGCAGAGAGGTTGTTTCCACTGGTCGGGGAGACTAGAACTAGGGGGCACAGCCTCAAAATACGGGGGAGCCAATTTAAAACCGAGTTGAGAAGGAATTTCTTCTCCCAGAGGGTTGTGAATCTGTGGAATTCTCTGCCCAAGGAACAATTGAGGCTAGCTCATTGAATGTATTCAAATCACAGAAAGGTAGATTTTTAACCAAAAAGGGAATTAAGGGTTACGGGGAGCGGGCGGGTAAGTGGAGCTGAGTCCACGGCCAGATCAGCCATGATCTTGTTGAATGGCGGAGCAGGCTCGAGGGGCTAGATGGCCTACTCCTGTTCCTAATTCTTATGTTCTTATGTAAACTTGCGTGAGAGAAAATGAGGAAACAGCAAAGGGCTGCCAATTGCAGGGGAGTGCAACCATATGGTTGCCAAATGAAATAAGAGCGAGCAAAACCCCTCACATGATGATAGCTCACAGACTTGCACAAGCCATCTCTGGTAGAGTGGAAGGAGAGAATATCTCATTGCATCCAAAGTGTAAACATCAATGTACATCAGTTACAGTGTACATGTGATGCACGTGGCAGAGAAATATATTTTTTTAAATCAAAGGTTTTTAAAAAAAAACACAATGGGGCCGAAATTGACTATTTTTTAAAGGCCCATTACCACCTCTTAGAGGGGGTAACGGGGCGGTAAGGCCGTACCGACTGGGAGCAGGATCCGTAATTGCCCCCGGGCCGGGGGCAGCAGAAACCGTGCCCCGACTTTCCACCCCGCCCGATGCTCCGACCCCTTGTTATCTGTGTGCCGACCTCTTTCCCGCCCTGCGGGTGAAATTGCCCCACAGGAGCGCGGCCAGCGCTGGTCAGTGCCACTGACAGCTTCCCGAGTCAGAAAGCTGCTAGTGGCTGGGCAGTGCAGCCTCCAACAGGCATCCCAGCACCTCCTCTTGGGTGCCGGGGCGCTGGCCCGGCCAAGCTCTTCCCTGGTGGCCTTTATCTGAAGGGGAGGGGCCCCTACACTGCCTTAAACAGCGCCCCAAAACACTGGGAGACGGTGTCATAGATAAAGAGATGGATTTTCCGGCTCTTCCCCGCCCCTCCCCCTCCCATGTTTGAAAAAGAGCAGGAAGTCAGTTGGAATGATAAAAGCGATTGTGCTCTTCATTCAAACACGGCAACACACTTCCCTGAAAGCTAAAAAAGACAGTTCTGTGCAGCTGTCTTATTATCCTGTCAGACTGCATTATCTCAGATCCAACTGGCAAACAGGATCATGAGACAGCAGCATCAAATACAATTGCTGTGAAACCTGCTGGTTACCAATGATATTAAATAAAATTAATGTTTCTGATTTCTTAAAAAGCAAATCAAGAAGGTAATTTACATAACTGGTGCATAAAATTACATTTCAGCTGGCATTAACCAAGTCTTAATGAAAATTATAGACGGGTAAATGGAGTTGAGGTACAGATCAGCGACGCTGTAATTAAAAGATAGAACAGGCTCGAGGGGTTGAATGGTCAACGACTGTTCACATACCTACACTCTATCGCCAACAGGGAGAATTAAGTGGCTACAACCCCTGCCACCTCTAATCTGACACTCAAGGCAAGAAATGTGTACACGTGTCAATATCATCACATCACCAAAGAAATTAACAGATGAATCTTTGGACACCATCAAAAACAATGAAAGGAACAGTAAGAACGGTCAAGTGTTACACAAACTTGTTGGATAAACAACAGTCAACTCAGCTCCTACTTCGGAAACATTTGTAGGATTTAACAGCCAGAAATTGCAATTTCCAACTGTAACAAACAAATGTTTCTCACAGAATAAAATGGCTATCTTTATTTACAACTAAATTATTTAGTATCAAAGACATTAGGCAAATTCTGTGCAATTGAAATGGAGGGTCCATTTAATTCATTGTATTTTGTGTGCCTAGAGAACACCAAGTAAGTATCAATAACTTGAAGTACATGTAAATTAATAGGAGATAAGAACAGAAAACGCTGGAAATACTCAGCAGGTCAGGCAGCATCTGTGGAGAGAGAAACAAAGTTAATGTTTCAGGTCGATGACCTTTCATCAGAATTTCAGATTTCCAGCATCTGCAGTATCTTGTTTTTAAATTAATAGGAACATGGATTGATGATGAAGTGAGACTGATATGCATCTACGCAGCCTAAAGCAGGATTGTCCAATACATTAGCCACTAGCCACAGATAGCCAAATGTGAGTCCAGATGTGGCTAATTGCATTTCTGATTAGTAAATAAACAATGAGTTATAGACACCGCCGTTAGGCCTGTGATCTCAAAACTTGTATCACATGCATGTGCATGTGAACTTTAACCGTTTTGTGTGTTTGTTGGTAAAATGCTAAACAAAAAGCAGAATGTGAGTGTTTTTTGATCAGCATGAGTGCTTTACTTCCATGGTTACTGAATGGTTGTAGATGTTTGTTAAGTAAATACACATATGCAGAGTACCTGTATTGTGCGAGTGTGTGTAAGGCATTTTCTGCCAAAAGTAATGATGCGCTTAAAATGGTGTCACCATAGCCACTTCTGTGGCTGGTCAGTGATTTCTATTGGACAACACTCATTAAAAGAACTCACTCTTTGTGCTGTCTATGTAATGTGAAACAGTCACTTGCCACACTTGCAGGGACTGCATGTGGGGGTACATAAACTACAGTCAGATTTCTTGTGTAGAAATAGCCTTCAGAAATCTCAGAAAAGAACTAAGAACACAGAAACAGCAGCTTATTTTAAAGCCTTAATTCCCTTGAAGATCAGGCTGTTAATGAATCCTATTAGCAGCCCTACTCTTTTGTCGCGTGACAATAGTACAGAATGTCTTCATATTTTTCGAAGGTTAGACCACAGTATTTGAAGGCAGTCCCATGCAATACTAATGAGAAGGTAAATACATAGTGTAGAATCTTAGCTAGTTTATCATTTCAGTATTTACAGCCCCAGGATTGAAACACTTATTGACAAAACCAGTATATGAATGGTAGCATTGTAGTTATGTTACTGGACTAGTAATCTGGAGATGATCTGGCGACACGAGTTCATATCTTCCCATGGCAGCTAGGGAATTTAAATTCAGTTAATAAATAAATCTGGAATAAAAAGCAAGTATCAATAACTATCGGGTTGTTGTAAAAACCTCTCTGTTTCACTAAAGTCTTTTCAAGAAGGAAATCTGCCGTCCTTACCTGGTCTGGCCTATATGTGACTCCAGATCCATAGCAATGTGGTTGACTCTTAACAACCCTCTGAAATGGCCTAGTAAGCCTCTCAATTAAATGCTGGCCTTGCCAGCGATGGCCACATCTCGTGAATGAATAAAAAAAGGCATCAAAATACGTAATTCAATGCACACCTAGATCACATCTCCTTCACCTCCTTAAATCCAATGTTTATGACCAATAAAGTGTATCCGCCTCCAGCTCTTGACGGACCGCGTTGCGGAATTGGAGCTGAGGGTGGATTCACTCTGGAGCATCCACGATGCTGAGAATGACGTGAGTAGCACGTGTAGCGAGTTGGTCTTACCGCAGGAGAGGGGTCCACAGCCAGCTAGGAAATGGAAGACCAGCAGGAAGAGCAGTGCAAGGAAGGTAGTGCAGGGGTCCCCTGCGGTCATCCCCCTGCAAAACAGATACACTGCTTTGAGTACTGTTGAGGGGGATGACTCACCAGGGGAGGGCAGCAGCAGCCAAGTTCATGGCACCGTGGCTGGCTCTGTTGCACAGGAGGGCAGGAAAAAAAGTGGGAGAGCGATAGTGATAGGGGATTCAATTGTAAGGGGAATAGATAGGCGTTTCTGCGGCCGCAACCGAGACTCCAGGATGGTATGTTGCCTCCCTGGTGCAAGGGTCAAGGATGTCTCGGAGCAGGTGCAGGAAATTCTAAAAAGGGAGGGAAAACAGCCAGTTGTCGTGGTGCACATTGGTACCAACAACATAGGTAAAAAAAGGGATGAGGTCCTACGAGACGAATTTAAGGAGCTAGGAGCTAAATTAAAAAGTAGGACCTCAAAAGTAGTAATCTCGGGATTGCTACCAGTGCCAGGTGCAAGTCAGAGTAGGAGTCGCAGGATAGCGCAGATGAATACATGGCTTGAGCAGTGGTGCAGCAGGGAGGGATTCAAATTCCTGGGGCATTGGAATCGGTTCTGGGGGAGTTGGAACCAGTACAAACCGGACGGTCTGCACCTGGGCAGGACTGAAACCAATGTCCTAGGGGGAGTGTTTGCTAGTGCTGTTGGGGAGGAGTTAAACTAATATGGCAGGGGGATGGGAACCAATGCAGGGAGACAGAGGGAAACAAAATGGAGACAGAAGCAAAGGACAGAAAGGAGATGAGTAAAAGTGGAGGGCAGAGAAACCCATGGCAAAAAACAAAAAGGGCCAATGTACAGCAAAATTCTAAAGGGTCAAAGTGTAATAAAAAGGCAAGCCTGAAAGCTCGGTGCTTCAATGCGAGGAGTATTCGGAACCCAGGCGAGGGCTCTGAGCTAGTTAGAGTGGGTGAGAGCACAGATGAACAGCACCCCAAGAAAGAATGGAAAAGGCAGGAGGCAACAGAGCAGGGTAGCACTGGGGTAAGTGTAAACCACAAGGTGATAGGGAGGGACAATATGTATGAAGATAAAGGGGCTGCAGGAGGGGCCAAAACTAAAAATCATGGTTTAAAAGCTAGTATTAAAACACTCTACCTAAATGCACGCAGCATTCGAAATAAAGTAAATGAGTTGATGGCACAAATCATTACAAATGGGTATGATTATGATTTGGTGGCCATTACAGAAACGTGGTTGCAGGGTGGCCAAGACTGGAAATTAAACATACAGGAGTATCTGACAATTCGGAAGGATAGACAAGAAGAGAAAGGAGTTGGGGTAGCTCTGTTAATAAAGGATAATATCAGGGCAGTTGTGAGAGATGATATTGGCTCTAATGAACAAAATGTTGAATCATTGTGGGTGGAGATTAGAGATAGTAAGGGGAAAAAGTCATTGGTGGGCGTAGTTTATAGGCCCCCAAATAATAACTTCACGGTGGGGCGGACAATAATCAAGGGAATAATAGAGGCATGTGAAAAAGGAATGGCAGTAATCATGGGGGATTTTAACCTACATATCGATTGGTCAAATCAAATCACACGGGGTAGCCTGGAGGAGGAATTCACAGAATGCACATGGGATTGTTTCTTAGAACAGTATGTTACAGAACCTACAAGGGAGCAAGCTATCTTAGATCTGGTCCTGTGTAATGAGACAGGAATAATAAACGATCTCCTAGTAAAAGATCCTCTCGATATGAGTGATCACAGTATGGTTGAATTTGTAATACAGATTGAGGGTGAGGAAGTAGTGTCTCAAACGAGCATACTATGCTTAAACAAAGGGGATGACAGTCGGATGAGGGCAGAGTTAGCTAAAGTAGACTGGGAACATAGACTAAACGGTGGCACAATTGAGGAACAGTGGAAGACTTTTAAGGAGCTCTTTCATAGTGCGCAACAAAAATATATTCCAGTGAAAAAGAAGGGCGGTAAGAGAAGGGATAACCAGCCGTGGATAACCAAGGAAATAAAGGAGAGTATCAAATTAAAAACCAATGAGTATAAGGTGGCCAAGGTTAGTGGGAAACTAGAAGATTGGGAAAATTTTAAACAACAGCAAAGTATGACTAAGAGAGCAATAAAGAAAGGAAAGATAGATTACGAAAGTAAACTTGCGCAAAACATAAAAACAGATAGTAAAAGCTTTTGCCGATATATAAAACGGAAAAGAGTGACTAAAGTAAATGTTGGTCCTTTAGAAGATGAGAAGAGGGATTTAGTAATGTGAAATGTGGAAATGGCTGAGACCTTAAACAATTATTTTGCTTCGGTCTTCACAGTGGAAGACACAAAAACCATGCCACAAATTACTGGTCACGGGAATGTGGGAAGGGAGGACCTTGAGACAATCACTATCACTAGGAAGGTAGTGCTGGACAGGCTAATGGGACTCAAGGTAGACAAGTCCCCTGGTACTGATGAAATGCATCCCAGGGTATTAAAAGAGATGGCGGAAGTTATAGCAGATGCATTAGTTATAATCTACCAAAATTCTCTGGACTCTGGGGAGGTACCAGTGGATTGGAAAGCAGCTAATGTGACGCCTCTGTTTAAAAAAGGGGGCAGACAAAAGGCAGGTAACTATAGGCCAGTTAGTTTAACATCTGTAGCGGGGAAAATGCTTGAAGCTATCATTAAGGAAGAAATAGCGGGACATCTAGATAGGAATAGTGCAATCAAGCAGACGCAGCATGGATTCATGAAGGGGAAATCAGGTTTAACTAATTTACTGGAATTCTTTGAAGATATAACGAGCATGGTGGATAGTGGTGTACCGATGGATGTGGTGTATTTAGATTTCCAAAAGGCATTCGATAAGGTGCCACACAAAAGGTTACTGCAGAAGATAAAGGTACGCGGAGTCAGCGGAAATGTATTAGCATGGATAGAAAATTGGCTGGCTAACAGAAAGCAGAGAGTTGGGATAAATGGGTCCTTTTCGAGTTGGAAATCGGTGGTTAGTGGTGTGCCACAGGGATCGGTGCTGGGACCACAACTGTTTACAATATACATAGATGACCTGGAAGAGGGGATAGAGTGTATTGTAACAAAATTTGCAGATGACACAAAGATTAGTGGGGAAGCGGGTTGTGTAGAGGACAGAGAGAGGCTGCAAAGAGATTTAGATAGGTTAAGTGAATGGGCTAAGGTTTGGCAGATGGAATACAATATAGGAAAATGTGAGGTCATCCACCTTGGGGAAAAAAAACAGTAAAAGGGAATATTATTTGAATGGGGAGAAATTACAACATGCTGCGGTGCAGAGGGACCTGGGGGTCCTTGTGCATGAATCCCAAAAAGTTAGTTTGCAGGTGCAGCAGGTAATCAGGAAGGTGAATGGAATGTTGGCCTTCATTGCGAGAGGGATGGAGTACAAAAGCAGGGAGGTCCTGCTGCAACTGTACAGGGTATTGGTGAGGCCGCACCTGGAGTACTGCGTGCAGTTTTGGTCACCTTACTTAAGGAAGGATATACTAGCTTTGGAGGGAGTACAGAGACGAGTCACTAGGCTGATTCCAGAGATGAGGGGGTTACCTTATGATGATAGATTGAGTAGACTGGGTCTTTACTCGTTGGAGTTCAGAAGGATGAGGGGTGATCTTATAGAAACATTTAAAATAATGAAAGGGATAGACAAGATAGAGGCAGAGAGGTTGTTTCCACTGCTCGGGGAGACTAGAACTAGGGGGCACAGCCTCAAAATACGGGGGAGCCAATTTAAAACCGAGTTGAGAAGGAATTTCTTATCCCAGAGGGTTGTGAATCTGTGGAATTCTCTGCCCAGAGAAGCAGTTGAGGCGAGCTCATTGAATGTATTCAAATCACAGATAGATAAATTTTTAACCAATAAAGGAATTAAGGAGTATGGGGAACAAGCGGGTAAGTGGAGCTGAGTCCACGGCCAGATCAGCCATGATCTTTTTGAATGGCGGAGCAGGCTCGAGGGGCTAGATGGCCTACTCCTGTTCCTAATTCTTATGTTCTTATGTTATGTTCTTCTGACTAGCTTTTTGGTCACCTTCCTAATATCTGTTCCTCGAGATCAATGTCCACATTTTCCTTATGACACTTTGAAGCATCTTAGGCTGTTTTTTTTCTTTTGTTGAATGTCCTATATAAATGTAATTTATAGATCCAAGAGTTATGTGGCTCTCAGCAGCTATTTTTAGATTCAAGAATATGAGTGGAATTCATCGTAGATGTGGGTTACTACAGCCTTAGTCAGAATACTGTGGGTTCAAGTCCCACTCCAGGGACTTGAGCACAACAAATCTAGGCTGACACTCCGTTGCAGTGCTGAGGGAGTGCTGCAATATCGGAGGTGCCGTGTTTCGGATGAGACGATAATCCGAGGCCGCGTCTGCTCTCTCAAGTGGATGCAAAAGATCCAATGGCACTATTTTGAAGAAGATCAGGGGAGTTATCCCCAGTGTCCTGGCCAATATTTATCCCTCAATCAACATAACAAAAGAAAACAGATTATCTGGTCATTGTCACATTGCTGCTTGTGGGAGCTTGCTTGTGCGCAAATTGGCTGCCACATTTCCTTCAACAGTTACTACACTTCAAAAGTACTTAATTCACTGTAAAGCGCTTTGAGACGTCCGGTGGTCAAGAAAGGCACAATATAAATCCAAGTCTTTCTTCAAGTCTTTCTTTAAGCATCAATACAAACAGGACAAGATTCTTGTATTTGATACATTCCTGTCTGACATTTCAACAAACTTCTTATAATAAAACACCACACAAATTTGTTAATCATTAAGGATACAATATTTCACAACGAGGACAATTTATCAAGAATTACCTAATCATATTAATTAAAGAACTTGTATTTATATAGTGCCCATCAACCGCAAGATGGCCCAAGGCACTTTACAGCCCATGAATTAATTTTGAAATGGAGTCACTACTGTAATGTACAGAAACACAGCTTCCAAATTGTGCACAGCTAGCTCGCACAAACAGCAAGGAGATAAATGATTGGATCATCTGTGATGTTGGCTGAGGAATAAATATTGGCCATAACACCGGGAGAACTCCCCAGCTCTTCTTCAAATAATGTTGTGGGATCTTTTATATCCACCTGAGAGGATATAGTTTAAGTTTAACGTCTTTAAAAGGCGGCATCTCTGACAATGCAGCATTTCCTCAGTACTGCACTGAAATGTCAGCCTGGATTGTGTGCTCAGGTCTCTGGGGCCCAGGTTTCGGGTGGAATTGCTCCTATTTTTTTGGAGCAACTAATTTAGTTTGGAGTATCTTAGAAATCACAATTCTCGGCACTTAGTTTGCTCCAGTTCTAATGAGTTAGTTTAGGTTTGTTTTAGTTCAGGTAATTTTTTTCAAAAATTGGTGCGCCCAGCCACTTAGGCCTGTTTTGCAAGTTTTGGCAGCGAAAACTTACTCCAAACTAACTTAGAATGGAGTAAGTGTCCATTTTTGTAAGTTCTGAAAAACCTTACCTAGAGTTAAGCTCAGTGCAGGCACAGCCAGAGACAGGGGGGGGCGGGTTGGGAAGTATTAAACACAAAGGACTGAAGCATTAAACAAGTCACTTAAAATGGCCTAAAACCTCTTTCGATGATATCTGCCTTATATCTGCTGAATGAGGACAGTTGTTTATCTTTTTATAAATAAACAAGTGTAAGTTCCCAGCTGAGGCAGGCACATCAACACCTAATTATGGCTAATTTGATCCTTTGGAAATCATCATACCCCATTAGTCCAACCTATTACTTGAATGACTCACCTCAGACTAGATTATCTCGCATTTGTAAAAACTAACTGTTTGGCCATGTGCCTCTGTCAGGGACTGACCGTTAGAATAACGTGTTGTAACCCACCCGAATCCACCTCGGTCTCCTGCACCCCCAACAGCACTCTTTCCCCCACCCCCAACCTCCCAACCCTTCGCTCCGTGTCCCTCCTCACTCCTACACCCCCAACAGCACCCTCCTGATATTCACCACTCCGCAGTATTCGGCTGCAACTAGGTCCCAGCGTTTCTTGATTTCTTTGGGTGCCACCTTTGTGCGGCCTCTGTTGCTAGTGTCCAGCTCCTGCCATCTCCCCTCAATGACATTAACTAGTGTCTCCACTTCTTCATGCAAGAAGTTCTTCATTCTCGCTGCACGTTCTTGCATTGCTGTACTGGATTTCCACTCAGTGATTTTTAAAAACACAGTTCTTTCCTTGCATGAACGTGTGCAGCACTCCTTTGCACTCCAAGAATCACTTAAGACTTTTCACTCCTTCCCTTCTTGCACTCAAAAAAAAATCACAGTTTGCTTTAACATAGTGCCACGTTCTCTCTTTAAATGACCTTGCTTGCACCTATGCAGCGCCTTTGCAGCACTCCTTTGCATTCCAAGAATCAGTAAAATACTTTTCACTCCTTTTCCTACCTGCAACCAAAAGTCCCAGCTCACTTTAAATGACTGCTTGCCACGTTCTCCCTTTAAATAGCCGATTGCCAAGGTCGAGGACCCATTGCGCACGTGCGCACGCTGTAACATGCATGCGCAAGGGTGCCAACTGTGAAAAACACGCAGGGCCCTAGCCCCACCCCCCTGCTGGCTGGGGTCGACTTGCTCCACCCCAGGGAGACTCCGCTGCGCCACGCCACGCCCCAGGACGACCGGAGAATTCCCCGGTAAGATTTCAGAGCACTTTTTTTCTCAGATAGGTTACGTAAGCCATGGAGGTGCGCCGTTTTCTGCAGCATCGGAAACTTGGGCCCCTGGAGTGCAGCATGACCTTCTGGTTCAGAGGCGAGAGTGCTGCCACTGAGCCAAGGCTGACACAAAACAACTTAAATTTGGGTATTATCTTTAGTGAAAAGGAACTCTGTATAACTGCAATGGTCTTTTAGTCCAACACTTGCCCCCCAGTCACTTGAGCAACTGGACCATCGATTTGAGATAATTTACTATTTATTTATTGAGAGCAGGGGATAAAGTGATGATTAGTAGGAACAGTAACAAGTACTTGAATATCAAAACAAGTTTTTGTTTGGTTTGAATAACCTATCTAATTCAAAAGTTTAGATTCACAAATATGAATTATGCATGGCAGAAGTTTACAAAATTAACTACAGGTATTGTAAATTCCTTAAAAGGCCAATTACTGACTGACTGAGAAAAGGAATTCCACTCATATGTTCTTACAGAACAGAACCACAATATTTACAGCATTTCCAAGACTGGAGGAAGTGAAACATGTCACTTCAGTACTAAATCGCTGCCTTTGGTAACCATGGAGGGGGAGGGAGGCAGCAAGAAGAGAGGAGTACTGGCAATATGGCTAGACATAAAACTGCAGTTAACAACTAGTATAGTGACTTTTTTCTGCAGTGTTCCTTCAAATCATCCAGCAAAGTACCCGGCGGAAAATAAATTATTTCATTTTGCATTTAAAACATTACATTTGGGTTGGAGCATGCTCCAAGGCCAAGACAGTCAAGATGTCATTAGAAGCCACAACAGCAAAGAATGAGAAATTAGTGCAAGTCATTAGCACTCTAACTTGCTGCAACTTCTAACTTGTACCAGACCCAAAGTGTGCTAGAATATCTCTATCAATTTGGCACCTACATTTGCTTTTGTCTTGTAAAGCTTGGTACTTGACAAAGTGTGGCATTGTCTATCATGGTTATATTTAGTTTTGAAATTAGCACTTTAAAATCAAGATAGGACGGAGGGAAAATTACACTCGCTTTTATGATGAATATTTAGAAGGCATATTATATCATGTGACAGTATAGGACGTTCTTACTGCAATTCCACAAAATTCTACAACTACCATATTTTATATTTTAATTCTGTGTTGTATTGAATAGTTGCTTATAATGACAAATTCAACATCCCTACGGGTTAAATGTAGTTCAAATTAATGATTCATTGATAATTTTTACAAATGAATTAAAAGAAAAGTGGAAGCCATCTGCTCTAAAATGTCAGACTTGTTGCAGCAGTATAATCCAAAACGCATTGTGCTGTATGCCCCAGGAGAATGCAATATAAATGTAACATCCTAGATTTTCATCTTTAATGATGGATTAATATTTAGCACTCCTCCTTCAGCACTGTGCAGCAGATTGCTCAACTGCTGACACTATGCATGAGTTATAGAACACTTTTAGAAAAGTTCTTACAATGCAGTACAGCTTTGGTTTCTTAAATTTAAGGTGGATATACTCTGAAATTCTGCTCAAAGATAATGTCAAAGTTCAACCAAAACCCGCTTGCTTCCACATACATAACGTTGCCTTTCTCCACCCCACCAGCTGCTGAAACCCTCAAAAATATAACTTTATCATCTGCTAACGCTAACTCCATCCCTCTCTCCAACTTGTGATGGAGGCTGAACCTTACAGTTCGCAAACTTGATGTCATATTTGATCACATATCCGCAGCAAAACTAAGACCACCTATTTCCACCTCCATAACATCGCCCATCTATGCCCTTGCCTCAGCTCATTCGTTGCTGAAACCCTCATCCATGCCGTTTTACCTCTAGACTTGACTATTCTAATGCACTCCTGGTTGGCCTTCCGTATTCTACCCTACGTAAACTTGATTAAAGGGTAAGATGGTAGATAAGCAGTGGCAGACATTTAAGGAGATATATTCCAGTGAGAAAGACTCTAAGAGAAGGATGAACCATCCGTGGCTAACTAAGGAAGTTAAGGATGGTATCAAATTGAAAACAAAGATATACAATAGTGTGACGATTAGTGGTAGGCCAGAGGATTGGGAAATTTTTAGAAACCAGCAAAGGACGAATACAAAAATAATAGAGAGAAGATAGCTTATGAGAGTAAACTAGCAAGAAATATAAAAACAGACAGTAAGAGCTTCTACAGGTATATAAACAGGAAGAGAGTAGCTAAAGTAAACGTTGGTCCCTTAGAGAACGAGACTGGGGAATTAATAATGGGAAATAGGGAAATGGCAGAGACTTAACAAATATTTTGTATTGTTCTTTATGGTAGAAGACACTAAAAGCATCCCAATATTAATAGATAATCAAGGGGCTATAGAGAGGGAGGAAAACAATCACCATCACGAGAGAAAAAGTACTAGGCAAACTAATGGGACTAAAGGTGGACAAGTCCCCGGGATCTGATGGTCTGCGTCTTAAAAGAAGTGGCTGTAGAGATACTGGATGCATTGGTTGTAATCTACCAAAATTCCCTGGATTCTCGAGAGGTTCAAGTGGATTGGAAAACCGCAAATGTAACGCCCCTATTGGAGAAAGGAGGGAGACAGAAAGCAGGAAATTATAGGCCAGTTAACCTAACATCTGTCATTGGGAAAATGCTGGAGTCCATTATTAAGGAAGTAGCAGCGGCCTAGAAAAGGCTCAGCAGTCCGGGGAGAGTCGAGAGAGGCGGGAGTCGAGAGAGGCAGCGGCCTATAAAAGGCTCAGCAGTCCGGGGAGAGTCGAGAGAGGCGGGAGTCGAGAGAGGCAGCGGCCTATAAAAGGCTCAGCAGTCCGGGGAGCGTCGAGAGAGGCGGGAGTCGAGAGAGGCAGCGGCCTATAAAAGGCTCAGCAGTCCGGGGAGCGTCGAGAGAGGCGGGAGTTGAGAGAGGCAGCGGCCTAGAAAAGGCTCAGCAGTCCGGGGAGAGTCGAGAGAGGCGGGAGTCGAGAGAGGCAGCGGCCTATAAAAGGCTCAGCAGTCCGGGAAGCGTCGAGAGAGGTGGGAGTCGAGAGAGGCAGCGGCCTATAAAAGGCTCAGCAGTGCGGGGAGCGTCGAGAGAGGCGGGAGTCGAGAGAGGCAGCGGCCTATAAAAGGCTCAGCAGTGCGGGGAGCGTCGAGAGAGGCGGGAGTCGAGAGAGGCAGCGGCCTATAAAAGGCTCAGCAGTCCGGGGAGCGTCGAGAGAGGCGGGAGTCGAGAGAGGCAGCGGCCTATAAAAGGCTCAGCAGTCCGGGGAGCGTCGAGAGAGGCGGGAGTCGAGAGAGGCAGCGGCCTATAAAAGGCTCAGCAGTCCGGGGAGCGTCGAGAGAGGCGGGAGTCGAGAGAGGCGTACTTGTGCAGCTCCAGCTGAGAGAAGTCAAAAAAGAATTAGAAAGAAATCAAAAGGTGACGTCACAGCCAACGTGGTAAGTGATTGACTGCTGATTGGTGAGTAGTTTTTCTTTTTCTTAGTCAGTAACTTTTAACATTGTTGTCGGCAATTTAAGTGTATCTAAGGGTTAAGTCATGGCAGGACAGCTCGGTCACGTGATATGCTCCTCCTGTACCATGTGGGAACTCGGGGACAACACCAGTGTCCCTGACAACTACATGTGCGGGAAGTGTGTCCACCTCCGGCTCATGACGGTCCGCGTTGCGGAGTTGGAGCTGAGGGTGGATTCACTCTGGAGCATCCACGATGCTGAGAATGACGTGAGTATCACGTGTAGCGAGTTGGTCTTACCGCAGGAGAAGGGTCCACAGCCAGCGAGGGAATGGAAGACCAGCAGGAAGAGTAGTGCAAGGAAGGTAGTGCAGGGGTCCCCTGTGGTCATCCCACTGCAAAACAGATACACTGCTTTGAGTGCTGTTGAGGGGGATGACTCATCAGGAGAGGGCAGCAGCAGCCAAGCTCATGGCACCGTGGCTGGCTCTGTTGCACAGGAGGGCAGGAAAAAGAGTGGGCGAGCGATAGTGATAGGGGATTCAATTGTAAGGGGAATAGATAGGCGTTTCTGCGGCCGCAACCGAGACTCCAGGATGGTATGTTGCCTCCCTGGTGCAAGGGTCAAGGATGTCTCGGAGCGGGTGCAGGACATTCTAAAAAGGGAGGGAGAACAGCCAGTTGTCGTGGTGCACGTTGGTACCAATGACATAGGTAAAAAAAGGGATGAGTTCCTACGAAATGAATTTAAGGAGCTAGGAGCTAAATTAAAAAGTAGGACCTCAAAAGTAGTAATCTCGGGATTGCTACCAGTGCCACGTGCTAGTCAGAGTAGGAATCGCAGGATAGCTCAGATGAATACGTGGCTTGAGCAATGGTGCAGCAGGGAGGGATTCAAATTCCTGGGGCATTGGAACCGGTTCTGGGGGAGGTGGGACCAGTACAATCCGGACGGTCTGCACCTGGGCAGAATCGGAACCAATGTCCTCGGGGGAGTGTTTGCTAGTGCTGTTGGGGAGGAGTTAAACTAATATGGCAGGGGGATGGGAACCAATGCAGGGAGATAGAGGGAAACAAAAAGGAGGCAAAAACAAAAGACAGAAAGGAGATGAGGAAAAGTGGAGGGCAGAGAAACCCAAGGCAAAGAACAAAAAGGGCCATTGTACAGCAAAATTCTAAAAGGACAGAGGGTGTTAAAAAAACAAGCCTAAAGGCTTTGTGTCTTAATGCAAGGAGTATCCGCAATAAGGTGGATGAATTAACTGTGCAAATAGATGTTAACAAATATGATGTGATTGGGATTACGGAGACGTGGCTCCAGGATGATCAGGGCTGGGAACTCAATATCCAGGGGTATTCAACATTCAGGAAGGATAGAATAAAAGGAAAAGGAGGTGGGGTAGCATTGCTGGTTAAGGAGGAGATTAAGGCAATAGTTAGGAAGGACATTAGCTTGGATGATGTGGAATCTATATGGGTAGAGCTGCAGAACACCAAAAGGCAAAAAACGTTAGTAGGAGTTGTGTACAGACCTCCAAACAGTAGTAGTGATGTTGGGGAGGGCATCAAACATGAAATTAGGGGTGCGTGCAATAAAAGTGCAGCAGTTATAATGGGTGACTTTAATATGCACATAGATTGGGCTAACCAAACTGGAAGCAATACGGTGGAGGAGGATTTCCTGGAGTGCATAAGGGATGGTTTTTTAGACCAATATGTCGAGGAACCAACTAGGGGGGAGGCCATCTTAGACTGGGTGTTATGTAATGAGAGAGGGTTAATTAGAAATCTCATTGTGCGAGGCCCCTTGGGGAAGAGTGACCATAATATGGTGGAATTCTGCATTGGGATGGAGAATGAAACAGTTAATTCAGAGACCATGGTCCAGAACTTAAAGAAGGCTAACTTTGAAGGTATGAGGCGTGAATTGGCTGGGATGGATTGGCGAATGATACTTAAGGGGTTGACTGTGGATGGGCAATGGCAGACATTTAGAGACCGCATGGATGAACTACAACAATTGTACATTCCTGTCTGGCATAAAAATAAAAAAGGGAAGGTGGCTCAACTGTGGCTATCAAGGGAAATCAGGGATAGTATTAAAGCCAAGGAAGTGGCATACAAATTGGCCAGAAATAGCAGCGAACCTGGGGACTGGGAGAAATTTAGAACTCAGCAGAGGAGGTCAAAGGGTTTGATTAGGGCAAGGAAAACGAAGTATGAGAAGAAGCTTGCAGGGAACATTAAGACGGATTGCAAAAGTTTCTATAGATATGTAAAGAGAAAAAGGTTAGTAAAGACAAACGTAAGTCCCCTGCAGTCAGAATCAGGGGAAGTCATAACGGGGAACAAAGAAATGGCGGACCAATTGAACAAGTACTTTGGTTCGGTATTCACGAAGGAGGACACAAACAACCTTCCGGTTATAAAAGGGGTCGGGGGGTCTAGTAAGGAGGAGGAACTGAGGGAAATCCTTATTAGCCGGGAAATTGTGTTGGGGAAATTGATGGGATTGAAGGCCGATAAATCCCCAGGGCCTGATGGACTGCATCCCAGAGTACTTAAGGAGGTGGCCTTGGAAATAGTGGATGCGTTGACAGTCATTTTCCAACATTCCATTGACTCTGGATCAGTTCCTATGGAGTGGAGGGTAGCCAATGTAACCCCACTTTTTAAAAAAGGAGGGAGAGAGAAAACAGGGAATTATAGACCGGTCAGCCTGACATCGGTAGTGGGTAAAATGATGGAATCAATTATTAAGGATGTCATAGCAGTGCATTTGGAAAGAGGTGACATGATAGGTCCAAGTCAGCATGGATTTGTGAAAGGGAAATCATGCTTGACAAATCTTCTGGAATTTTTTGAGGATGTTTCCAGTAGAGTGGATAAGGGAGAACCAGTTGATGTGGTATATTTGGACTTTCAGAAGGCGTTCGACAAGGTCCCACACAAGAGATTGATGTGCAAAGTTAGAGCACATGGGATTGGGGGTAGTGTACTGATATGGTTTGAGAACTGGTTGTCAGACAGGAAGCAAAGAGTAGGAGTAAATGGGTACTTTTCAGAATGGCAGGCAGTGACTAGTGGGGTACCGCAAGGTTCTGTGCTGGGGCCCCAGCTGTTTACACTGTACACTAATGATTTAGATGAGGGGATTAAATGTAGTATCTCCAAATTTGCGGATGACACTAAGTTGGGTGGCAGTGTGAGCTGCGAGGAGGATGCTGTGAGGCTGCAGAGCGACTTGGATAGGTTAGGTGAGTGGGCAAATGCATGGCAGATGAAGTATAATGTGGATAAATGTGAGGTTATCCACTTTGGTGGTAAAAACAGAGAGACAGACTATTATCTGAATGGTGACAGATTAGGAAAAGGGGAGGTGCAAAGAGACCTGGGTGTCATGGTACATCAGTCATTGAAGGTTGGCATGCAGGTGCAGCAGGCGGTTAAGAAAGCACATGGCATGTTGGCCTTCATAGCAAGGGGATTTGAGTACAGGGGCAGGGAGGTGTTGCTACAGTTGTACAGGGCATTGGTGAGGCCACACCTGGAGTATTGTGTACAGTTTTGGTCTCCTAACCTGAGGAAGGACATTTTTGCTATTGAGGGAGTGCAGCGAAGGTTCACCAGACTGATTCCCGGGATGGCGGGACTGACCTATCAAGAAAGACTGGATCAACTGGGCTTGTATTCACTAGAGTTCAGAAGAATGAGAGGGGACCTCATAGAAACATTTAAAATTCTGACGGGGTTAGACAGGTTGGATGCAGGAAGAATGTTCCCAATGTTGGGGAAGTCCAGAACCAGAGGTCACAGTCTAAGGATAAGGGGTAAGCCATTTAGGACCGAGATGCGGAGGAACTTCTTCACCCAGAGAGTGGTGAACCTGTGGAATTCTCTACCACAGAAAGTTGTTGAGGCCAATTCACTAAATATATTCAAAAAGGAGTTAGATGAGGTCCTTACTACTAGGGGGATCAAGGGGTATGGCGAGAAAGCAGGAATGGGGTACTGAAGTTGAATGTTCAGCTATGAACTCATTGAATGGCGGTGCAGGCTAGAAGGGCCGAATGGCCTACTCCTGCACCTATTTTCTATGTTTCTATAATACAATCAAGCAGAGTCAGCATGGTTTTATGAAATGGAAATCATGTTTGACAAATTTGCTAGAATTCTTTGAGGGTGTAACAAGCAGGGTGGATAAAGGGGAACCAGTTGTTGTTGTGTATTTGGATTTCCAGAAGATATTCAATAAGGTGCCACATAAAAGGTTACTGCACCAGATAAGAACTCATGGGGTTGGGGGTAATATATTAGCATGGATAGAGGATTGGCTAACTAAGAGAAAACAGAGAGTTGGGATAAACAGGTCATTTTCAGGTTGGCAAACTATAAACAGTGGGGTGCCACAGGGATCAGTGCTGGGGCCTCAACTATTTACAATCTATATTAATGACTTGGAGGATTTGCTGATACAAAGATAGGTGGGAAAGCAAGTTGTGAAAAGGATACAAAGAATCTGCAAAGGGATAGTGATAGGTTGAGTGGGCAAAAATTTGGTAGATGGAGTATAATGCAGGAAAAAAAATAAGCAAGTTATTATTTAAATGGAGAGGGACTACAAAATGTTGTGGTACAGAGGGATCTGGTTGTCCTTGTACATGAAATACAAAGTTAGCATTCAGGTACAGCAAGTAATTAGGAAGGCAAATGGAATGTTGGCCTTTATTGCAAGGGGGATGAAGTATAAAAGTAGGGAAGTCCTGCTACACCTGTACAGGGCGTTGGTGAAACCACACCTGGAGTGCTGCATACAGTTTTGATCTCGTTATCTAAGGAGGGATATACTTGCATTGGAGGCAGTTCAGAGAAGGTTCAATAGGTTGATTCCTGAGATGAAGGAGTTGTCTTATGAAGAAAGGTTGAGCAAGTTGGGCCTATACTCATTGGAGTTTTGAAGAATGAAAGGTGATCTTATTGAAACATATAAGATTCTGAGAGGGCTTGACAGGGTAGATGCAGAGAGGATGTTTCCCCTCGTGGGGGTATCTAGAACTAGGAGCCATAGCTTCAGAATAAGGGGACCCTATTTAAAACAGAGATGAGGAGGAATTTCTTCTCCCAGAGGATTGTGAATCTTTGGCATTCTCTACCCCAGAGAGCTGTGAAGGCTGGGTCACTGAATATATTTAAGGTGGAGAGACAGACAGATTTTTGAACGACAGGGGAGTCAAGGGTTATGGAGAGCAGGCAGGAATGTGGAGTTGAGGCCAAGATCAAATCAGTCATGATCATATTGAATGGCGGAGTAGGCTCGAGGGGCCAAATGGCCTACTCCTGCTTTTATTTCTTATGTTCTTATGTAACTTGAGGTGATCCAAAACTGGGCTGCCCATGTCCTAACTCGCACCAATCCCACTCACCCATCAGCCCTATGCTCGCTGACCTACACTGGTACCCTGTTAAGCAACACTTTGATTTCAAAATTCTCAGCCTTGTTTTCAAATCCCTCCATGGCCTTGCCCTTCCCTATCTCTGTAATCTCCTTCAGCTCAACAAACCCCGAGATATCTGCGTTCCTCTAATTCTGCCCTCCTGAGCATCCCTGATTATAATTGCTCAACCCTTGGTGGCCGTGCCTTCTGTTGCCTAGGCCCTAAGCTCTGGAATTCCCAGCCTAAACCTCTCCGTCTTTCTACCTCTCTTTCCTCCTTTAAGACGCTCCTTAAAACCTACCTCTTGACAAGCTTTTGGTCACCTGCCCCAATTTCTCCTTAGGTGAAATTAGGTGCCTCATCTTTCGTTTAGGCACTTTACAGCCTTCCTGACTCAACATCGAGTTCAACAATTTCAGATCATAACCTCTGCCCATCTTTGGCTTCTTCCCCTTCTCCCCACCCCCACCATCTTTTGTTTTTTTTTATTTATCTTCAATGGCAGCTGGTCATTATTCCACCATTCACACCCTATCGAGACTAACCTTTTTCTAACTCTGTCATTACCATTTCAATTCGGCCCAACATCCCTTTTGCCTCTCTAATCTCTCCTGCCTTCCACCCTATCACAGACCTTCCCTTTTGTTCTTTCTTCCCCTCCTCCTTTCAGTGCTTCTTAAGAATGTGCTCTTTTCAAACATTCGCCAGTTCTGATGAAGGGTTGTCGACCCGAAACATTAACTCTGGTTTTCTCTCCACAGATGCTGCCTGACCTGCTGAGATTGCCAGCATTTTCTGTTTTTATTTCTCTTTAAGTGGCTCGGTGTCAATTTTCTTGTTTCATAATACTCCTGTGAAGAGACTTGGGATGTTTTACTACGTTAAAGGTGCTATATAAATGCAAGTTGTTGTTATTACTCCAATTCTCTACCTTCCATAAACTATAACTCATCCAAAACTTTGTTTCCCGTTTCCTTTCTCACACTAGCCCTCCTGACCCAACATCTGCCCTCACTAACCCACACAGGCACCCAATGTACACCTCTTCAATTTGAAATTATTGTTCTAGTCTTTAAATTCCTCTATGGTCTCGCTCCTCACTAATGGTGTAACCTCATCCATCCCTACAACCGCCCCCATTAATTCTCGTTCCTCTGATTTCCATCTCGTGTACTCACTCCCTCCCTTTTCCTCTCCATTAGCAGCTATGCTTTCAACTGCCTAAGTCTCAAGCTCTCAAATTCTTTCCTTAAACTCATCCAGCTCTCTACCTTTCTCTCCTTCTTCCTTAAGACACGTCTTATTTTGATCACGCTTTTTGTCACATAATCTCATTCTTTGGCTTGGCACCAATTTTTCGAACTTTTCTTCCAACTTAGTATACTATGTTCGCTGCTCACGATGCGGTCTACTTTACACTGGGGAGACAAACGCAGATAGAGTGATCACTTAGCTGAACACCTCTGTTCAGTCCACAAGCTTGACACTGAGCTTCCGATCGCTTGCCACTTTAATTCTTCATTCGCTGTCCACCTTTCTGCCTTTGGTCTCCTACACTATACCAATGAAGCTCAACAGAAGCTAGAGGAACAGCCCCTCTTCTTTCAATTAGGCACTTTGCAGCCTTCCTGCCTCAACATTGAGTTTAGCAACTTTAGATCATCACCACCGCTCCCATTTTTTTCGGACAGCAGGTACTGGTAATGCTATTGGTGTAACCATTTACACCTCCTCTGGACAATTCTTTTATTTCTTTATTTGTCCCATTACCATCCCCTTTTGCCTTGCACCATTATCCCCTTTTGTCGTTTAATCACTCCTGCCCAAACACCCTATCACAGATCTTTCCCCTTGTTGTTTCTTCCCCAGCTGCCGTATCCCTATCTCTGTATTTGCTTAAAAACTGTTAAATCAGTTCTGATGGAAGGTCATCGACCTGAAACATTAACTGTTTCTCTCTCCACAGATGCTGCCTGACCTGCTGAGTGTTTCCAGCATTTTATTTCAGATGTCCAGCATCCACAGTATTTTGCGTTGTTTTACCATCTTTCGTAAGTTGTTTTGTTTCTAAATTGCATCTTTGGCCAATGGAGTACAGCTCGACAGGCATTTGTGGCCATCTGATACCTCGCCAAGTGACTGTTCTTCGCATCTCATGAGACAGTGAGAATCAGCAGACTCAAACTGAGCTCATCCAAACCAGGAATGCTCACTAGACAGCAATGAGGAGCAGGAACCCTGGCCAATTTTCTACTCCCTAACCCAGTCGTGCTGAGGTAGATTGTAGCACCCTTCCACAAGTCCACTACAGACCAATCAATTCCTAGTGCTTCTTAGTCTGTAAGCCTCAGATACTCACTACCATAACTACTGGGGCACTCTGTCTTTCAAGAATTAAGGGCCCGAAATTGGCTATCGTCCCGGTTGGAGGTGGTAACCTTTCCGAGGGTGGACATTCTGCGCCCGGCACGTAAGCGAAATTGGGATTACCGTCCCTCACAGGAAGTGGAGCGCAATGTTGTACGCTCCATTTTCTCTTGGGGGTGCTACGCGGGTGCATCACGGAGCTACACGGCCTCTCCGCGGAGCGCTGACGCGTTTCAACGCTCCTCCCTTCTGTTAAAGGGGAGGCATGCTACGAGCTCTGCAGGTCCTTTGATGGCCTCCACTAAGCCACCAGGGATGCGGAATGCTGTGGCAGCAGCCCGGCACTGAAACTGCGTGGCGGACTGCGCAATCGCAGCCCGGATCCTGCGAAAGCATTGGACAACGGTCCAACCAGTGAGCTGGGGAAGAAAAAAAGGTCGGCGCGCGGTGCAGCGCACCTCCCCTTTAACTTTTGCCCCACAATCTGTGTGTGGCCTGGCGCTGACATCGCCCGTTGCAGCCTCATGGCACGCTGCTCAATTTCCGCCCGGGGGGAGTGGGGGGAAATGGGCCGCCGTGGGCGAAAAGGGGTCGCCGTGCATGGTGATGACATCATTTCTGGATTCGCGGTGGCCCAGGGCGCTATCAGCGGGAGGCGCACAAGGGAATTTCGCCCCCTAAGACTTAGCGTACAAGTGACAACTCAAAGTTTCAATCCAAATAACTTGGGCTTCTCTGACTTCTAAACTTACACTTAGAGCAATTCAAACTAAACTCACATCTGATTGATTTGGAGGAGGAGTTCAAAATCAGCTTTTGACTGCCTCAAAAGAATTCCAAAACAAAATCTGACAGCAGTTTATCAAAAAAAGGGAGACTTCCTCTGTGCAAAGTGTATAATGGAATGATTTATAAAGGTTTTGTTACCAATAAGAGAGAAAATCTCCCAAGGTTACTACTGTAAAAGATTGGAACAAGCTGTACTTGAATCTATTAACAACATAGCATCTCCAAATGTACACTTTAAAACATTATGTAAAGAAAAATGGGTTTCCTCCAACAGTGTGAAGTTAACCAATAGCACACAATAAACTCTCTCCATCTCAGCAAACTGAGGATCATTCTCCAAAAGTTGTTTTGTTTTTAAATTGCCTATTTATTTTGCTAAAAGCCCTGTATGTGTTCATCTGCTTCATTGAAAGAGGGGCAAATTACGTCATTTTTTCAGCACATCACAACAATTTAATCATTATTCAACTATCTTATTGCAGGCAGACAGTTTGCAGAACACCCATTTTTAAAACAAATCTAGAGTTTGAGAACAGGAAGCCAGTTAGCCGCCTTTTATGAAAATCTGACGAGGCAATTTTCGATATGTTGCAACTGCTGAAAAATTGCTAAATCTGTACTCAAAGGAAAACACTGACAAAGTTTGGCAAAAACAATGGAAGGATTACAGATGTTTCCAGTTTGTTGTTTTAAAAAAATACAAATAAAAAATGGTTCATCTAATTAAGGTACTACACGTTGAACCTCCCCTTTGCCAGCACCCTCGGGACCTAGCCTGTCCCAAATGAGCGATTTTGCCAGATGAGGGGAGGTCACGTGCTTAGGTGGACTGCGCCTTTAAGTGTTGTTGCTGGGGTAAGTATGTGTGTGCGCCGATTGGTTGGACTGACTGTCAGTTAGTTAGTCAGCCAATCAGTGTGCAGGGGGCCTAGAAGAGCCGGCGTGCCCCGAAGAGTTGACAGGCCAGCGGGCCCCGAAGAGCCGGCGGGCCCAGAAAAGCTGGTGGGCCCTGAAGAGTCGGCGGGCTGGCGGGCCCCGGAAGAGTCGGCAGACCTTGGAACAGTTGGCGGGCCGACCCCCCGAGGGAGCGCTGTGTGGAAGAGCAGCCGGCCTGAGGACTGTGGTTGCAGGAGTTCCAGCAGGGCGGCGAGGATGAAGCAGCCGATTGAGAAAGATTATATTGGTGAGTAAGATTTTGACAGTCGCGTTCTGCGCATGCGCCACCCGGCGGCCGG